>NC_081303.1:60244762-60544762 GCF_030435805.1 Mustela lutreola
TGAACAACTCCAAGTTGGGGGGAACTTAGAATCCATTTTGTCATTCATAAAATAGGGATAGTGGTGTACATTCTGAACTAGCCTTCTGGACAGAAAGCAAACCATCAGTTTCACTCCCACCTAAACAAGAACAAGCGAGATACACTATAACATTATAGTTAAAAAAAAAAAAATTCAAGGGACACCTAAGTGGTACAGTTGGTTAAGCAACCAATTCTCAATTTCGCCTCAGGTCATGATCTCAGGGTCATGAGATTGAGCCCAGCGTCAGGCTCCACGCTCAGCACAAAGTCTGCTTGAGATTCTCTCTCTCTCTCTCTCTCTCTCTGTCTCTCTGCCCCTCCCTACCCTCCCACGTGTGCTCTCTCTCCAAAATAAATAAAATCTTTAAAAAATAATAAAATTTTAAAATTTTAAAAATAACAATCCATTCAAGAGGTGAGGCTGCAAAGAAACCTAAGTGAACTAAATTCCAGGAAGTGATGAGACTTCCCTGGGAGAGAAGAGACCTGCGTTGCTTTCATCCCATACAGCACAGCAAAAGGAAACTACCAGAGACAGTCCAACTTCCAGTAATGTTTAATGGCTTCATGCAGGCTACCTGGTCAAGTTAACGTTCCAAGGATCCCCAGTCACAGAGCAACTTTTTACCTGCCTGCCAGCCCTTCATTGCAGGCTTTGTCCAGCATAGGGGAGAGAGTGGCCGAGCCTCTGAGAAGAGCCTGGGGGCTGAAAGAGAGCCCCTCCCCAGGAACATGGGACCTTTCTGCATGCAAGGCAGAGCTCTGCTAGAAAAAACTGATGGTCATAATACTAAGACACAAAGCCAGCTTACTAGCCCTCATGAGCAGAAAAGTAAATTCTTTAAGAAAATTAGCAAATTAGAAGCAACTGGGTGACTCAGTTGGTCAAGTGTCTGCCTTCAGCTCAGGTCATGATCCCAGGGTCCTGGGATCAAGCCCCACATCGGGCTCCTGGCTCATTGGGGAGCCTGCTTCTCCCTTTCTCTCTGCTCCTCCCCCTGCTCCTACTCACTCACTCTCTCTTTCTCTGTCAAATAAATAAATAAAATCTTTTAAAACTTAGCAAATTAAATCCAACAATATGTACAAAATTAACTCTATTTGGAGTTTATCTCAGGAATGCAAAAGTTACTTAAAGAGGTGAAAACAGCCAGTGTATGTCATTTATGTTAACATAGGTCTTGCTGCTAATGTGGCATGTTAACAAGTGACAATAATGGGTTATGATGTAAACAGAATAAAAAGGATATAAACCTCAAGATATGCTTTAAATGTAATACTGGTATCTACTCAAGATTTTTAAAACCTCTCAGACAAATAGGAGTACAAGAGAACTTCTTCAGGGCATTTATGAAAAATCTATAGGTAACATTATACTTAGTAGTCATTATAGCTATTCTTACCAGTCAATATATAATATCTATTATCTCCATACAAAATCATTATATTTCAATTAGCTGGTAACATACCACTGGAATATAAAATACAATAACTTACATATAACTTGAAAAACATTTCAAAGAAGTGTCTACAGTAAAGATTAAGAAACCATGCTGATTGCTTTTTGGCCTTTTGGCTAAGATTGAGTGTAGAAACCACACTGAGAGAAATTGGACAAGATATTCATAGATACATATTCAATGCTCATGCATTAGAGAACATCATATGTTAAGATGTCCAATCTTTTCCAAAGTGTCCAATCTTTGGAAAGTATCAACTTTGCTGATACTCAAAATATCAGTATAACTTTTGTAGAAATAAATTGATTTTAAAATTTATATGGAAATTCAAAGGATCTAGAGTCAAAAAAACAAGAATAGACTTGGAGAACTTACACGACCACCTGATGTCAATAGTTACAATGATACGATAGTAATCACAATGGTCTAGGATTGTCAATTATAAACAAATATAAATCAATGAAACAGAAAACCCATAAAGAGATCCACACATATAATATCAGTCAATATTGGAGAAAGGCAGCAGACATTTCCATAAGGAAAGCCAAGTATTTTTAACAAATAGAGTTGAAATACATTGATTTCCTAATATGAAAAAAATAAAACAATCCTACCTTACTCAATATACAAAAAGCAATTCAGGGGCGCCTGGGTGGCTCAGTGGGTTAAAGCCTCTGCCTTCAGCTCAGGTCATGATCCCAGGGTCCTGGGATCGAGCCCCGTGTTGGGCTCTATGCTCAGCGGGGAGCCTGCTTCCTCCTCTCTCTCTCTCTGCCTGCCTCTCTGCCTACTTGTGATCTGTCTGTCAAATAAATAAATAAATAAATATCTTTTAAAAAAGCAATTCAACTTAGACCATGAACCTAAGCATACATAGAAGAACCAAAAAGCTTCTAGAAAGTATTTAGAATATCTTCATAAACTTGGAGTTAGACAAAGAATATTTTAAACAAGATTGTAGAAACACTAACCACAAAAAGGAAAAGAAAAAAAAAAAAAAAGACAAGTTGGACTGTACCAAAATTTTAGGTTTCTGTTCATCCAAAGAAAAGGAATAGGCAAATAAAAAGAATGAAATCTTGCCATTTGTGGCATGTACATAGAAGGTATTATATCAGTGAAGTAAGTCAGAGAAAGACAAATACCATATAATTTTACTTATATCTTAGAATTTAAAAACAAAACCGATGAACAAACAAAACAAAAACAGACTTATAAATGCAGGAAATAACCTGGTGGTTGCCAGAGGGGAGGGCTGGTAGGAGGGAGAGCAAAATAGGTCAAGAAGATCACTAGTGACAAACTTCCAGTCGTGGGATAAATACTTCAAAAGGATATAAAGTAAGCATGGGGAATATAGTCACTAATATTGTGATTATTTTGCATGGTAACCTATGGTAACTGGATTCATTGTGGTCATCATTCCATAATGTACATAAATGTCAAATCACTATGTTCCATAAATGAAACTAATATAATACTGCATTTCAGTTACACTTCAGTTAGAAAAATAGCAAGAAAATGAACAGGAAAATCGCAGTTTAGAGAAAAAAAAATATTTATGACACATATCTGACCAAGAATACAAATACAGAGCACATAAAAAACTGTTTTGAACCACTAATTTAAAAAAAAATAATAAATAAAATATTTAAGGGCGCCTGGGTGGCTCAGTGGGCTAAAGCCTCTGCCTTCAGCTCAGGTCATGATCCCAGGGTCCCCTGATCGGAACTCTGCTCAGGAGGCCTGCTTCCCCTCCTCTCTCTGCCTGCCTCTCTACCTACTTGTGATCTCTGTCAAATAAATAAATAAAATCTTTTAATAAATAAATAAAAATTTTACAATTTTAAAAATAGGCAAAATTCTTAGACACTCACTTTTCAAAGCAAGATAAACAAATGGCAACCAGACTCTGAAAAATTGCTCAGCTCGTTAGTCATCAGGGAAGGGAAAATAAAACTTCAAGGAGATATTATTTCATATCCTATAGAATGGCTAATCAAATCACAATATCAAATTTGGTGAGAATATGTAGGAATCAGAACTCTCCCATGTTGCTCTTGGTGGAAATAGGAAATGGAGAAATGTCATCTTCTTATAAGGCTAAACATATGACCCAGAAATCCCAATCCTAGGTATTTACTGAAGAGACATAAAAACATATATCCAAATAAATCTCAGTTTGAGAATGTTAAAGGAGCTTTAGTCATAATTGCTGAAACTGGAAAAATTCCAAATGTTTATCAGTTCGAGACAGGAAATATAAAGTATGATATATTAATAGAGTGGCATATTCCTCATCAATTAAAAAACAAAACAAACAGACACAGCCACCAAAAAGAATGAAATCTTGTCATTTGCAACGATGTAGCTAGAGCTAGAGTATATTACACTAAGTGAAATAAGTCACTCAGAGAAAGACAAATACCATATGATTTCACTCAAATGTGGAATTTAAGAAACAAAAAAGATGAACAGGGGAAGGGAAGGAAAAATAAAATAAGATGAAAACAGAGAAGGAGACAAACCATACGAGACTCTTAACTCTAGGAAGATAGTCTTCTTTACCCCAAAGTGTACTGACTTAAATGTTAATTTCATCTAAAACCATGAGAGACTCTTCCCTCTAGGAAACAAACTGAGGGTGGCTGGCGGGGAGGTGGGGGGCGGTGGGGTCACTGAGCGACGGTGTAACTGAGCTCTGGGTGTTGTATGTAACAGAAGAATCACCGAATTCTACCCCCGAAACTAATAATACAGCATATGTCAACTAAATGGAATTTAAACTAAAACAAACAGACAGACATAGTACAACATGGAAATGTAAAAAAATATGTTGAGTGAAAAAAAAAAAAAAAAAAGCCTTACACTAAAGAGCAGATCATACGTGTTTATAATTACATGAAGTTCAAGAACACCTAAAGGACAGTAGTGCTGGATCTGCGGTTTTACTTTCCATGGTTTTAGTTACCCACGATCAATCACGGTCAGAAGCAGAGGATCCTCCCCTGACATAACAGTCAGAGGCTCAGTAGTAGCCTAACCCGGTCACGATCCCTCCATCAACCCTCACCTCCTCTCCTCACAGAGCATTTCATCATCTCTCAGCATCACAAGAAGAAGGGCAAACCCAAAACAATAAGATGTGTTGAGAGAGAGAGAGAGACCACACTCAGATAATTTATGATACTATATTGTTATACCATTCCATTTTATTATTAGGTATTGTTAATCTCTTACTGTACCTAATTTATAAATTAAACTTTGTCATAGATGTGTGTATGCACAGGAAAAATATAGTATATATAGGGTTTGGTACACCTGTGGTTTCTGGCATCCACTCGGGGTCTTGGAGCATATATCCTACTTTGAATAAAGGAAGCATTACTGTGACAGCAATTAAAAATGGTTCTCCTGGGATTGTGAAGGGTGCAAAGGGACACATGGCAACTTTCTGGAATGACAGACATATTCTACATATTGTTTGAGGTGATGATTGCATGATTATATGCAATTGTCAAAATACATCAAGCCAAATCCATTAGATGATTATATATAAATATCTGAACTTAAAAAGTAATGTATGTATGATATATAAAGAAAAATGGTACATATTTCATTGATCGTTTCATAAAGTTCTTCATCTAGCTCTACATATATAATAAATTAAGTGAGAGCTTAGCACAGTGGCTGACAACTGAAATATTTTATTTTGATGTTCTCTTAAAAATGCTGCCTTAACAGGGCACCTGGCTCAGTGAGTTAAAACCTCTGCCTTCCGCTCAGGTCATGATCCCAAAGTCCTGGAATCTAGTCCCCTATCGGATTCTCTGCTTCATGGAGAACCTGCTTCCTCCTCTCTCTCTCTGCCTGCCTCTCTGTCAACTTGTGATCTCTGTCAAATAAATAAATTAAATATTTTTTTTAAATGCTGCCTTGAAAAAAAAATGCTGCCTTGTTCAAAGAAGTGGGTTTGTATATGTAATTTAAAAAAAACAAAAGCAAAACAAAAAACACCTCTCAGTAGAGGGACAGAGTCATCGAAGCAATCCCTCCCAATAGCTACCATCCACATTCTCCTGCACAGGTATTCCATCTCTTACAAAACAGAAATCATTACCCCTGAAAGTGGAGATGAGAGTTCAAAATAAGTGCGTTGCGAGCATTTCAAAGACCTAGAAAGATGTTTGGAATCGTGAAGATTAACAACCTCCCAACGGTTGAGGGCAATGGCTGTGATTTTTCTTTCCAGGCTGCCCCAGTCGGGCAAGTCCTGAAGCAGCAGGAGCTAAGGCGTTCCCTTCCGAAGATACAGCGGAGCCCGCGATCCAGCCTGCTGTGCCCTGTCTGGGAGTGGACATCTTCAGGAATCCTTGCAAGCGCACTGCTGGGGGCAACAGAAGCTCCCCGTCCACCTGGTGCACCTCCAGAGAGGCTCAGCTCAAGCCAACAGAGAAGCTGGAAGTGCCAACAGGAGCATCAGGACTTCGGATTGTCCAGGGTGCAGACCCTCCCCTGAGAACATGTAAGGAAATTACATGGTTTTGTTGTGATCTTAACCCCCTTTCCACTGTCAGAGCCCTAGAGCCGGGATGTGTTCAGCTTTTATAAGTTTCAGTCACTGATGCCTTGCGTCAATAAGTAGTCTAGATTAAATCCCCTTGCTTTATTTTTCTTTAATCAATCAAGAAAAAGTAATACCTTTGTGTATTTTCAACTTAAGACACGTTATCCAAACTTACCTGAAGGTTTTATTCAACTGTTGTTCGATTTAATACTATTCTGAAATATATAAATATATAAGGTTCCTTAGAATAATGCTGAGAAACATATCATCACAAAACTCTCCTCTCTGATAGAGCTTTCCTCAAAGAATGATCTGGGGGAGGAAAACACAGTTCTACAAAAATTCTGTGGGCATGAGCTTTAGAGAAATGTTCTTCTCTTCAACCTCTCTACTCATAAGTACACGAATATGAGAGGTCGATGCGGGTCCTTTAATAAAGGACTCCAGCCTATCTGAACACAGAACTCTTTTTAAATAAAACAGTCACTAATATCCACACTTGGAAAAATACTAAGTCATCTCACGTGGTTTTGTGATACTTTGTGCAAAGCTGTGACGAATGACCTGGGCTTCCGCATCAAGGGAAAACTTGAAAGTGGGGTTCAAAGTTTCATCGCGAATTTCACTATTCATTTTGGAGAAAAAACTAATTCGTCATTTGATGCTGACATTCCTGGAGTTTATTTCCCAAGGCAGAAAGTTAAAAAAAAAAAAAAAAAAAAAAAAAAACAGAGCAAAAATAGATACAGAGATACTGTTAGATACAATGGATACTGTTAATGGCTCTAATTTAGGACTTGAGTTATTTTGACTTTTGACAGCATCGACAATGAAGACGTAGTTGTATTTCAGAAACAGAAAGTTGCTTCCTGCATCTGAACACTCATTAGCCTTGGAGAAAGAAAGTGTGGTTTTCTCCAAGCTTTGTATGATTTTGAGCAAGAAGGTTTACTCCCTGCCCCATTTTTTTTATCCTCTGTGCAACATACAGTTGATGATATCAGCCCCAGAAATTTAGGTCTGCAGTGGGGATAATATCCAAGGGAAGGGGTGCATTTAAATTTGTTTTGAAAAATCCAAAACACTGTCAAATGTGAAGTATGATTAAGATATAAATTTCAAAGGCAGAGAAGCTGGACACCTTGTAGACAAAGAAGGTCAGAGGCCAGGAATGACTGGCAGTTTTCCCAGGAAGTATGTAATTGTTGCTCCTTTTCCAGCACAGGCTTTCTCTTAACCCTTTGGAGGTGGGGGAGCAAGAGATGTTTGCCAAAATGGCCAATAGCTGGAAAATGCACTATTTTACTTCTTTTTAGTCTTAAAACAATCAGAGAAAGATCCCTGACCTTCCAGTTTGGCCAAGAAATTCAACAGAGAGAAACACAAGTGAATCACAAAAAAGTTCAAAGAATTTGAATTTCCAAGAGAACTAAAGGAATTTATTACTCTACCTTACCATTCACATGTGTGAAGCTGAAGATACTTTGATACTTCCAACAAATGTGTGTCATATTTCTGCACATATGTAACTTGAATATCAGCTCTCTGTTTTCCCAAATCTTACAGCATAAGGGGGATAACCTTTTTAGTAACATTTGAATTCAAAAGGCTTACAAAATCACCCTAAATTCACTGAGATCTGGAGAGCTTACATTTTTCTGTGTCCTTTCCTACTCCAGTTCCCGTCTTTGTCTGAAGCATTCACCTCTCTTCTAGGCCTTGCCCCAATACCATGCTGGTGTTCTCTTTATCCCCAAATACTACTCCCACAGAACCTGAGCCTCAATTGAAAGTTTATGGGCAATAGAAGAATTAACCTGACTTACTTCACAGAAGATAAGCTTAAATGTTGTATGTAGACATTCCAGCTTCAACCATTTCCCTGAAAATACCCTCCTCCTTCGAGAATTTTCATGGACTCTTGCTCTTTCCTGGGCTACTATGTATGAACCCTAGCTCTTTTCTTCTTCTTCTGTCTTCCCTAAGGGTCCTCCAGAAATGAAGTGAATAATGTATATATTTGCACTAATGAGAATCACAATTTAATGTAAATATAAAGATTATTGGCAGAAATAAAGTGCAGTTTAAATATTAACCTGATTTTTCTCTCTCAGAAGAAGGTAATGGGGAAAGAGAGCTAAGGCGACATAGGACTGCCCTTGCCTTCTGAAGGTGTTGGGTGAGCTAAGAGTATAAAGCCATGAAGGGTAAACTCCTGGAGGAAATGATCTTTTGTTAGCAGGGAAAAAACCCTCCTTTTTTGGGAGGGCAGGAGGGAGTAAAGTTAAGTCTTGATATGATTTTGTATAAACAAGAAAGGACTGGATTTCTTTGTGTAATAAGGTAGGAAAGTTGTCTTGTTTTGTAAAGCTGAGAGGTAGGTAAATGTATATTCACTTTATTAGTCATAAATACATCTATATACACATTATATTTTGATTTATAAAAAAATTCATTAAAAAAAACTGAGCGAGCCATGGGGCACCTGGGTGGCTCAGTGGGTTAAGCCTCTGCCTTTGGCTAGGGTCATGGTCTCAGGGTTCTGGAATCGAGCCCCACACCAGGCTCTCTGCTCAGCAGGGAACCTGCTTCTTCTTCTCTCTCTCTCTCTTTGCCTGACTTTCTGCCTACTTGTGATCTCTGTCAAATAAATAAATAAAATCTTTAAAAAAAATTTTTTTAAAAACTGAGCCATTTTTCCAAAACACAAAAAAGTCTGAAAGCTAAAAGATAAGCATGACAACAAATCACATTTAGTTCCATTTTTTTAATTAGATGTATTGTTAAAGAGTGGCTGGATGGCTCAGTCGGTTAAGCATCCAGCTCTTGATTTGGGATCAGGTCATGCTCTCAAGGTCCTGCAAAGGACCCAAGGACCCAGCCCGCCCAAGCCAGTGCTGGGCTCAGTGCTCAGTGGGGAGTCTGCTGGACCTTCTCTCTCTCCTTCTCCCTCTGCCCTTTTCTGCACCTGCCTCCCGTTCTTGCTCTATGTAGGAAGGAAGGAAGGAATGTTTTAAGAGTATAGGAGGAAAATGGCTGCAAAGGGTAGTTTGCTCAGTGGATCTCTCTTTTTGTTTCCGCAGAAAGGAACAGCTTAGGGTAAGTTTCATGCCTCAGTGGACCTGGCCTGCATTCAGGAGTGAAGGACTTGAGTTCTCGTGCATACGCAGAAGATAAGATACTGTGACCTTGAGAAAGGCATTTCTCTGAAATTTTATCTGTGAAGCAAGGATTACATTTCCAAACTGGGAGTGTTTACCAAATTCAAATTCTTATTTTATAGGTAAAGCAATGGAAGACCAGATTGATGAAAGAACTTGATCGAGGACACAGATGTTCTTTCTGATCACAAGGCCTTGGGTGCAACCCTGAGCCCAAGCTTCCAGTGGTCTGACCTCGCGAATGGACTCGGCAGAAGCAGCTGCTCTGTGTCCCTATCAGAGTTCTGTGGGGTCCAATGGGAGTGAAATGTAAACGCACCTCAAGGACAATGTTCCTGGGCTCTGAGGGCAGAGCTGTGCCTTCTCATGTAAGTGAAAAGTTGTTACTTTTGACCTGAGATGGGTTGTATGGTAGATCTACTTGTTTCTTTTTTCCGACATTTCGCCCCTTCTATTTTTGGAATTAAATCCGTATTAACACTTATTGTTTCCCAGCGGAAGCAAGTTAGTCACATTTCTCTGGTCAACAGTGCCATCTGGTGGACACCTAGAAGATCTCTACATTGGCTTCTAAGAGAAAGTTCTGGGATCACAAGGGTCTTCAAGCAGCATCAGGCCACAGGAGCAGGTTACATATCAGTTGTTTGGTTAAACATCTCAGTCCTTACCATAGTAGGGGAGCTCACGAAAGCAGGAAGAGGATTATAAAATAAGCTTTAGTGTATCTGATTTATGAAATAAATTAAAGGCATATTTTATCATTTCCTTCACCTTTACTCTTTTCAGTCCTGAAGCCGATAGCCAAAGAAGGGGCAACTTTGGAAAAACAAAAATGGAAAAAAACAGCAACAGCACCAATAACGAAAGGAAATACCTGTTAATATGTAGTTTTGAGGTTCAAAAAGCCTGAACACTTGTGGCAATTAAGAGGATTCAGACAAAAATATGAAAGAATGATCCAAATCCAGATCGGGAATCCTGTCTCGGGAGGGCGGGCAGGGCAGGGGAGCTGGGGACAGGGGTTGTTGGGAAATGCAGAGAGAGTGGAGGAGAGGGGGGTACTGAGTCCTTCAGGTTCGCTGGCTTCATGCCAACACAGCTTCCAAGGAGACAGACTCAGTCAGAGGGTGACCTCCTCACGAGTCTCAGCACCTGATACTGTGGAGAGTTGGGCAGAAATTCTTCCTCACTAGCAGTCAAGGAAGCAGTTTTTCCGGTGTTCACAGAAGCACTTGAGAGTATGCACCTTAAAGGTCAGGGAGTCAGGACCCTGAGGACAAGGACCTTGGTTATTTCATTGGATGTGAGCATGGACTGATGACCTCAAAGACGTGCTGGTTCTTCCTTTCTCCCTCCCCACCACACTGGTACTAAATACACTGTGATGGTGAGTTTTATGTGTCAACTTTTGGCTAGGTCACAGTACCCAGATATTTGGTTAAATGTTATTCTAGACATTACTGTGAAGGTTTTTTAAATCTTTTTTAAAATTTTTTTTAATTTAAATTCAATTAGCCGGGGTGCCTGGGTGGCTCAGTGGGTTAAAGCCTCTGCCTTCCGCTTAGGTTGTGATCCCAGGGTCCTAGGATCGAGCCCCACATCAGGATCTCTGCTGAACAGGGAGCCTGCTTCCTCCTCTCTCTCTGCCTGCCTCTCTGCCTACTTGTGATCTCTGTCTGTCAAATAAATAAATAATATCTTTTAAAGAAATAAAATAAAAATAAATTCAATTAGCCAACATACAATGCATCATTAGTTTCAGAGGTAGAGTTCAATAATTCATCAGTTGCATATAGCACCCAGTGCTCATCACGTCACGTGCCCTCCTTAATGCCCATCACCCAGTCACCCCATCCCCCACCCACCTCCCCTCCAGCAAATCTCAGTTTGTTTCCCAGAGTTATGAGTCTCTCATGGTTTTAGGTGAAATTAACATTTAAGTCAGTAGACTTTGAGATAAAGAAGACTATCTTCCATAATGCAGGTGGGCCTCATCCAATCAGTTGAAGGCCTTAATAGAAAAAGGCTGAAATCCCTAGAAGAAAGGGAATTCTGCCAACAGACTTCTTTCAAACCCAGACCAGACACTGTATCCTGGGTCTTCATCCTGCCAGCCTACTCTCCAAGATTTTGAACTTGCGCCTGGTGATCGCATGAGCCAATTCCTAAAAATAAACATCTCTCTATATACAGAAACTAAGATACACATATACATGTACACACACACACACACACCCTACTGTCCTATTGGCTCTGTTCCTTTGAAGAACCCTGACGATGCATAGGTTCCCAGAGATTAGACACAATTCTGGGTAAAGTATACATATATGATAGCAGAAAAGACTAATTGATAGTGAGATACTGTTACTCCTGGTGGAATGGGGGATCTAAATAGGATTGAGTTGTTATACAGAAAAAAACTGTTGTAATTTGTTTGTATACTCAGGTGCATATCTGCTGCCTCCGTGGGGAGAGGGGAGTCATGGCAGAAATGCGGTTCTAGGCTTGCGTAAGTGAATCCAGGAAAGAACCGTCCAGTTCTGTGATTTTGCTCTTCTTTGGTAGCCCTGACCTGTCAGACTCATCAGCAGCATTGCTTGCAAAAACTGATTAAATGTCATTTCCCATTAAAGGAAATATTTAATGTAAAACCAGTACATAAGTTTTCGATAATTAAACCAAAAGTTGTCTTTAACCGTATGTCCAAGTGACTAAATACATCTGATTTCATCTCAAACTATGAACCTTTAGAGTATATTGTTACCCCATATAGGAGAGCTGGTTCTGTTTTTGTTTTAGGAGATCTGTGTGTTAATGAAATGATAAGCTAGTTATTATTTTGATACGAAAATTCTCATATGAGAAGTTGCTTTATTTTTTTCCACATGGCCAATGATTCATATAAGAACAAGTAATATTTTGCCAACAGTTCTTAAATCATCTGTGCTTTATTTTTAGATTTCATATTATAAAAATCATTTTGCTATCTTTACTTTGATTTGTTTGTCACCCGGTTTTTTCCTCATTAATTTTGGACACGACTCAGGAAATTTTTTCCAAAGTAAAATGTTTTCAATTTATTATAAAAATATTCTCAGTGATAATTCAAAGACACGTCCCCTGAATGCATGTTAAATTTTTATGTGGGTCATGCGTCTATCAGAGAGTAGCTTATATTAGCTTTTTTTTTTTTTTTTTTTTTTTTTTTTTTTTTTTTTAAGATTTTATTTATTTATCAGAGAGAGAGGGGGAGAGAGCGAGCACAGGCAGACAGAGAGGCAGGCAGAGGCAGAGGGAGAAGCAGGCTCCCTGCTGAGCAAGGAGCCTGATGCGGGACTCGATCCCAGGGCGCTGGGATCATGACCTGAGCTGAAGGCAGCTGCTTAACCAACTGAGCCACCCAGGCGTCCCTTATATTAGCTTTTAAAACAGAAAATATCTATATCAGCAAGATATAGCCCATGAGAGAGAGATACTGTCATTTTGATCTAATGTGCCTGTTTGCTGCATCTATCTGGGAATAAACAGAGTGAATAGATTTGGCCTGTGGAGCGTCTGAGCAGTGAGTTACCTAAAGAAACAGGTCAATAGCAATACTCGAGCTATTGTGAAAAAGTCACAACCCGGGCTGACGGAGGTTGTGAACGGTCTCAGGGATCCCTCTGCCAGAGGTAAGGTAATACATCTTAACACTTCACAAGTATTGGATGAGATCTTTTGGAACTATTTTACCAGAGAAAACTTTAGAAAACATTTTTCTTTTCATCTACTGAGAAAGATGACAAGATAATATATTATCTCAGGGGTAGAATAACAGTAAAATTTTTTTAAGCATTTTCATATGCTTTGTACTTATACCCACCCATCTTGATATCCAGAAGTCTTTAGAGTGTGTTCCCCAAAGAACAAAACAAAACGAACAAACAACAACCACCACAACAAAACGAAGATCACCTACTTCTATCAAGATCTATAAAAATAATAATTTTAGGTTTGACACCTATATGAAATAAAGGCCCAATAATCAAATATACAGTGAAAAGGTTGGGATATTTTGAAAGTGTAAATGGTTTTATGTTTTCAGAAAGCTACTTTGGACTTCCTTTTAGTCACCTTTGTGCTATTTAATTTCCTTGACGTCTAGAGCATTTTAATTCCACTACTGGATCTGCCACAGAAGCTACCAGAGCCTTACCTCAGCCTGTTCCCAACTGAGGGTCAGAAGAGTTCTCCTCAGGTGTCTCGCCTCGCTCAGAGTGGCTTGGAAGTTAAGTCCTAGTGCTGGAGGGTGGTTTGTGGAACCCTCCACACAACAATGCGAATGGTCTTTTCCTAGATGCCCAAAGCAAAAGTGACGACCAAGCCACTTAGTCTCAAAACATAACCCGTGCTTTGCTCTACTTGAACAGAAAGGGTACATTCGGGAAGGTACCGCCTGCCTCCTTGGTAGGTGTCTGGACCCTGGTTTCTGTGCTCCAATCATGTCTGCTTGGTCTTGTATTTTTTTCCTCCAACTGATAATGTGCAGCCATATGAACACTCTGTTTCTATTTTTGTTGGTTTTTTTTTTCTCCCCATTGTCCATAAGTGAGGTCAAAAAAGAACTTGCTAAAGCCAGGTGGCCCTTTGCTGAACTCTTCAATGGTAACTGTTTTAGCTTCATAAATGTTCAACAAAAAAAAAACCATTCTATTAAAGCCTCACTTAGATGACTAGCCAAGGGTTACCTTCATCTAGAGAATAGATTACAAACTGAAGAAAGACAAGCTTTAACTGTAAACTCCTCAGGTAACAAAATCCACACCAGACCTGCACCAAAGGGGGTCTGCTTTCTCACTAGGAAGGGGATGGGGAGACCACAGCCTTCCCAGGCTATTTCTTCTAACTGAGCCAATGAAGGAGAGAAAAGAAAAGAATTGGTTTAAAAGAAATAACAGGGGCTGCCTGGGTGGTTCAGTGGGTTAAGCCTCTGCCTTCAGCTCAAGTCATGATCTCAGGGTCCTGAGATCGAGTCCTGCATCGGGCTCTCTGCTAGGCAGGGAGCCTGCTTCCTCCTCTCTCTCTCTCTCTCTCTCTCTCTCTGCCTGCCTCTCTGCCTACTTGTGATCTCTCTCTGTCACATAAATAAACTCTTTTAAAAAAAAAAGAAAAGAGGGACGCCTGGGTGGCTCAGTGGGTTAAGCCGCTGCCTTCGGCTCAGGTCATGATCTCGGGGTCCTGGGATCGAGTCCCGCATCGGGCTCTCTGCTTAGCGGGGAGCCTGCTTCCCTCTCTCTCTGCCTGCCTCTCCGTCTACTTGTGATTTCTCTCTGTCAAATAAATAAATAAAATCTTTAAAAAAAAAAAAAAAAAAAAAAAAAAAAGAAAAGAAAGAACATCTAGGGAGCTTCATGCCTGTCTTCACTGATCTTTCCCATTCTTCTGGTCCTTATAACATGGTTCCTCATCCTAAGAGAAGCCTAAAGGATTAGAAACCCTCTTCTTCATTCCTAACATGCAAAGGAGGACTTATCAGGGTCGGAGGGGGTGGAACACAACTTCGGCCAGGTGCTTCCATCCATCTGCCCCTTATCGCACACTGAGAAGGAAGGTACTGAGTTCAATATATGACAAGGTTAGTGGAGGAGGGAATAAGGGAAGAAAGCGTTTCCAGAACTGAGAACTGAGTTCGGGCTCTGCAATGCTCCTTCAAGCATTGGCTCCTCCTTCTAAAGAGAAAACACTGAGACCAGATCACATTAGTAAAAGTGACCCTGAAGGGCGGTCACTCTGTGAACTGGCTGCAAGTGTTCAGATGCGCTTATGAGCTTGGAAGAAGGGTTATGTGTCCAGTGCATTTTTGGCATCATTTTATTAAGGAAAGGAAACAACCTTTACATATGTTTGGTGGATGCACAACTCTGACGGGGAGAGGGAGGGTCACACTAAAATCAAAAAACAAGTAATACAAGTTAATTCTCCTCATTACATGATGAACACTGTCCAAGGAGCTGAGAAGGATGCAAAGTAATATGAGCAAAGATCTTCTCTTTAGAAGATTAAAATTCTTGAGGAAATGAACAAAATGTTCCAAAATGGGTATATTGAATAATCTCCGCAAGACTACTGTGGGGTTGAGCTGATGGTGTGGAGGGTAGTGAGTCTATTTGAAACTGCCATAGTAGAGGGAGTAACAAATCATTCCTAATAGTGCACACTACATTTTCAGGATGCTTTCAATATGGAAACAATTCCTTTTCTGCCAAAAAGCATAAATATACATGAGCTTTCTTACCAGACTTAACAGATATCTACAGCACATATTTTAAAAGAACACATTAGAAGAGGATGAGCCTTATATAATATTTTTTAATCAACCAAGATACATATGCAATAGCTTATTCAATGAGAATTTGGGTCTCAGATATTATTTTTGGGGGGGTGGGAGGTCTCAGATATTGCTTTACCAATTGCTTCATTGATTTATTATTCTATCAGATTTATTTATTTAAAGTCTTAGCGCTACCACGTAAAATTTACTCCCTGATTTTGGTCTTCAATGTTAGATTTGTCACTTTCCTTTGGGGACACAACCCCTTCTTGTGGGAAGGGCCATTAGAGTGGCTTCTTGTAATGATAGAGACAAAAGGTAAACCCTTGTCCTCTGTGGAATCTTTTTCTCAATGTTCCCCTTAGCTACCCTAGAGGATCCCTGAGGGAGATGGGACACTGGGACAAAGGTACCCCTATGGCTTGCTTATAGCTCTGAAACCAGACTCGGCCTTGGGGCTGAGGAAGCTCTCCCAGGTCAGCCTTTACAGTCAGTGGGTTTGCTGGCACGACTGAGCCCTTCTGCTCTCTCCAGTAGAAACAGAAGATGAGCCACAAAGAACATTGATTCTTGGACCTTGTGGATCTTGGAAATGTGAGCAATGGGAAGCCCTCTGGTATTAAAAATCCGTTGTACTTTTAATGAGAAAGGAAACAAGGTCTTGTCCTGTACTCCAAGCTAGTAAAAGAGAACATACTGGTTAGAGTTTCACATGTATCCGACTTGATCGCAAAACAATGTGGAACATGAAATAGTAGTAGTAACTATCATGTGTGTGAAGCTTGGCTAAAGCAAGCCTGCCTTCTAAAATTTTTATATTTGTTTCTGAGCGTATGCCTGGGGAAATTTCTGAAAGCTACTCACTGAGATATTGAACTTGGCAATGTCTGGGAGGTAGGATGCAGGGTGATTTTTACTTCATAGCACTGTGCATTTGAGTCTTTTAAATGAGTACCCACAATTTATGTAAATAGAAGTAAAGCCATTGTAAGCCCACAGAGTAGTTTATCATGGTTAGTATTATGAAAATAAAGAATCCCATAGATATAAAGCATAAATATTTCTATGTATGTTATACGTGATGATGCTCGGCGATTGGACTTACCCCTTATTTCCTGTGCATATTTTCTTCCTCATCACAATGATACTATGACAAACTTGTCCTTGACAGCTGTCTCACTTGTTATGGAGGAAAGGTCAGAAGCCACACCAGGAAATGAAGGAAGGTAGACTAGATGCTTGCCTTAAATTGCTTGCCTTAAAATGGATTCAGCATATCTCTTCCTGTGGCTGACGCCTAGCATCATCGTTAGTCAAAAACAGCATTGAGCTCAGCTAAGAAAAGTCGGCACTACAGTTGGACTTCCTTTTCCCCATCAGCTGTGTAAGTTAGGTTTGCAGATATAGTCAAAGTTTAGTCTTTTCATAGCCAGGGTTTTGTTTAATTTAGAGAGATAATCAAATGTTGACAGAAATGACCAATACTCTAATTCAAAAAAATCTAATCTTGATGGCCTTTGTTAAAGAAACATGAGGAAAAGTTAGTGACCATGAAGATTTCTATTTATTAATCTTGGGGGATTTCTTTCTAGCTTTGGAATCATAATAGTTATTTGAATTATGGCTGCATAATGGAGACTATTGAATCAGGGACTTCCCTCATGGTTAACACTCATTCATCATTTTTATAATTAAAAATCTATTACTCAACTCAGTGTATTTTTCATATTTAAAAAATATCTATCAGAACAAACCTTTCCAGGTACCTAATATGGGAAGTTTTTTTTTTAAGTGATTAAAAAATAACTAAATTTAAAGTTTTTACTTAAAAAATGATAGAGAAAAGGGTAAGCCCAACCAACTGAACATCATCACATATAATATATAGAGAGAAATATTTATGCTTTATGTGTATGGAATTCTTAATTTTCATAATACTAAACATAACAATAAACTGCTTTATAGACTTCCAATGGCTTTAGTTCTATTTACATTGTGTGTACTCATTAAAAAACTCAAAAGCAAAATACTATAAAGTAAAAATTGCCCTGCATCCTAATTCCCAGACATCACCAAGTTTAATGTCTTAGTAACTAGTCTTCAGGAATGTCCCCAGGCATACACTTAGAAACAAATCTTGCCCACATAAGCACTCACGAAATTTACATACTAGTATGCTATCGTGGAAATAATTGAAGACTACCCAAATGAGACCAAACAAAGGTAATTTATTCAGAGTTTGCTGTAGCAAGTGATTCAACTACCATCACTTGCTTTTGGCAAGGCTCAAAGGCAGACAGAGATGTGAAATGTCTTACAGGGGAAAAAGAAAGTTTAGGGTGTTCTCTGATGGGGGGGGGGGGTTATTGGCATGAGGAAGGGGGTGCTGTGGGCTACTTAGAGCCAGGACATGTTATCTGCTTGGTTAGGGGGGACATGTTTTGCTTTCTCTGGATGGTTCAGAGTTGGAAGAGATAAAAAGACAATCTGCAGTCGTAGACCAAGTCCTCCCTGTTCTAGACTATTAGCTGCAGAAGTGTGGTTTGGCAGCTGAGCGGGTAGAAGCTTCCTAAATACAGAGCTTGAAAGTCAGAATTCTGTTGTCCCATATGGTCTCACCAATGTCTGTTCCTATATTAAGTTTCTCACTATACATGATTTGGATTTCATTTAAACTGTTCTCCTTTAACAATAGGTTCAATTAATACTTCCCGATAACATTATTATTAATGGCTACATATTATTTCATTTTATAAATATGTTATACTCTGATGCCTATCATAGATATGGTATAATACCACCCCTCTTGTTATGTCAATTGAAGCATTTCCAATTGTCTGTATTTTAACACTGATGAAATACGCTTCCTCAAAGATAGTTATTTTATATTTTTCCATTTATATTTTAAATATAAACTTCCAGGCACTTACATGTATGGAATTTGAATACAGTGTGCTACACTGTTCTCTAATTAAAATGCTTATTAACTCCGTATGTGGATGGAAGTGACAGATACATTAATACAGTCATTTAAAAATGGGTAATCCTGGGGTGCCTGGGTGGCTCAGTGGGTTAAGCCACTGCCTTCGGCTCAGATCATGATCTCAGGGTCCTGGGATCGAGTCCCGCATCGGGCTCTCTGCTCAGCAGGGAGCCTGCTTCCTTCTCTCTCTCTCTCTCTGCCTGCCTCTCAGTGTACTTGTAATTTCTCTCTGTCAAATAAATAAATAAAATCTTTAAAAAAAAAATGGGTAATCCTGCAGATGGCAAATGTCCATCTACTTATGAGGTAGAATATCTCAGGTTTTTGTCAACCATTTGTACTTATTCTTTTCTCAATTGTGAGCTCATGTTATTTGCCCATATTTTTATTGGTATAATCTATTTTCCTTTTGATTTATGTGGTTTTTTTTCATGTCGTGAAATTTTTCCAACTTCTCATTACTCTTTTAATTTTTAAATGGTGTTGTGCTTTGTTTTTATGATGCAAAGTGCTTCCTCTAATGGTATTTGGAAAGTTGCTAAGATTTTATGCCTACATATTAAGAGTGATGGCCAGATGGCACTGTTTTCTTTAGAGATAGTGAGGACCATCAGATCTAAAATGCTGACCTTTATTTTTATTGTTGGGATTAGAAAATAAACTCATTTAAAAAAAGAAGGAGGAGAATATTTTCTAAATCACTCCATAGAGGGTAATCAAATATTCCTTTTTTTTTTTAAGTTTTATTTATTTATTTGACAGACAGAGATCACAAGTACACAGAGAGGCAGGCAGAGAGAGAAAGGAGGAAGCAGGCTCCCCACTGAGCAGAGAGCCTGATGTGGGGCTTGATCCCAGGACCCTGAGACTATGACCTGAGCCAAAGGCAGAAGCTTAACCCACTGAGCCACCCAGGTGCCCCAAATATTCTACTTTTACTCAAAGAATAAATATCCCAGTACTTGGGCAATGCTGCATCACCTACCCATACCGGTTAAATAGTCTTTGATATACTCAACTTCTGGCATTTTCTTAGTTTAATTTATTATCCTTAATATATAATTATATAATCCAGGTGAACACTAAGCCTTCAGGCTTTCTTTTCCATTCTTCTGAGATCTTAATTAGCCATTTAACTTACCCACGTACAGATAGTTGAACAGCCTTCAGTGAGTGAGCTCTGAGTGACCAGGGCCAATGGCTCTGCCTCTGGTGAGGAGGTCTCCAGCACAGCTTGAGTGTCCTTAATCTCTCTCACAATAGACCCACTCTCAATTCTCTTCAATCTGGTAAGTAACAACCTCCTACAAGAGTCTTGGCAGTTTCAATATTGACTATAAATTGGAATTACCTAAGGAGTGTATAAAAATGTTTCTTAAAGCCTCATTCCATTACCAGAAACACTAATTTAATTGATCTAAAGGGACCTCAGCATCAGTATGTTTCAAAAAAATCTCTCCAGGGGACTCAAATGTTCATCCAGCACTAAAACTCATGTCTTATATTAACTCATTTTTCCCTTACCTTGTATCAGTATCCCTTCTATATTATACAATTTGTCTTCCACCACATACCTGCCAATTTACAATGATTCCAGGATGATGTAATTTGCTAACTACTTCTACTTTTTAAAATATTCTCTTATCTTTTGAGCAATTTTAAATATAAAATGAAAATACCTTATAATGATTAAGCAAACAGTTTTCCTTCAATATTCAAGTCATATAGTTGGTCTTCATTCACTCAACATTCACAGTCTTATACACAGAAATATTTATAATTACTACATCTGAAAGGGATCCTAGATATCTAATTATACTATATCATTACATTTACATATATATCATTACATTTTACATGTAATGAATCTGAGACTCAAAATTAATAAAGGGATTTTTCATAATGCTAACCAGTCCTTCAGTGTTAGGTTTTGGCCCATAACAATCAATATTGTATTAAATGAGTTCTGAAACACAGTATAAGAGATGAATCCACAACTTAGCAACAACAAAACCCACACACATATACACTCGCATACATGACATAGTTGCCTTGGGTCATGAACTTGGGAGTGGCATAGCTAGTTACTTCTGGTACACTGTTCCTCATGAGGCTGTAATCCAGATGTTTCAGGACTGTGGTCATTTGAAAGCTTGACTGGGGCTGGAGGAGTGGCTTCCAAACTCACTCACATGGCTGCTACCAGAAGGTTTCAGGTCTTATTCACAAGATCTTTTTCATAGTGCTATAAGAGTATCTTCATGACTTGGCAGGTGGCTTACCACTGGAGCTCATAATCTAAGATAATGAAATAGGAGCTACCACCTATTGATGAAATAGCTTTGAAAACCATACCCCATACTATTTGCAATATCCTTTTAGTGACACAAAATGTTTTTATTCACTACAGGAAGGGAGTACCCAAGGGCATGAATGTCAAGAAGTGACACTCCACTGGGAGCCATCTTGGAAGTTTTATACCACAGGTATCTTGGCACATCATGCAATTTTACCTCATAAGTAAATCATAAATTTTAGGTCTTTGGCAGTACTTTATAATTCAGTTAAGTTTTTGCCATCAATAATATAATATTTCATGTCTTGTTATCACTTGACTTTTCATTATTTGACAATGTGTCATCTAGTAACAAGTTGAAAAATAAAGCTTAAAAACACAGTTTCAATAATCTGTGATGCTTTAGCAAAATCTGCATTGATCTCAATTGACATTTCTGGTGTTTACCTTAAAAGGATAATTTTTTTTCAGTGACCTGAGAATTCTAAATTTAAAATTTTCCTTTTCTAATTTAAAAACATTTTTAAAATCTGTCTCCTCAAAATAGATATGCAATATCTTCTACCCATAATACATAAGATTATTTTTCTCATTGATCAGGATACCTGATCTGTATCAGTACATCACTTACATTCTAGAGATCAATCAGTTCTCATGTTTGAGATGGTCATAAACTTCAGGAATGAAGCGAGATGTGTATTAGCAGGGTTTTTTTTTTTTTAATGTTAAAAAGAATGTTAACATTTTAAAATTGGGGGTAGAAAAACAATATTTTAGTTAAAATTTACTTTAAAGGAAAAAGTAGTGATATTTAAAATCAGTCCTTAAGTAATGTATAATTTCAAGAAAGATGAAATTTATAATATTGGTAGAATGACTCATTTCGCTTATCCCTTACCACTAAAAATATCAGCTATGCCTGAAAAATAAATGTAAGGAATTACACGAAGTGAATGTCTTATTACTAATA
The DNA here is from genome assembly GCF_030435805.1 of Mustela lutreola. Taxonomy (NCBI): domain Eukaryota; kingdom Metazoa; phylum Chordata; class Mammalia; order Carnivora; family Mustelidae; genus Mustela; species Mustela lutreola. Next base: position 60,266,533 of record NC_081303.1, read on the forward strand.
TAATCACTTACAGCTTATTGAAATAGGACCTTAATAACTACTCTTGCAATTTTAAGGTATATTAATCTACTCAAGTAATTGTAAGCTAATGGTAAGAGATGTTATGTTATTACTAGAAGTAAGATGGAAGCAAGGATTCCCCAGTTCTTGAGCCAAAAGCCTCCTTCTGATGAGTTTAATATAGTTTATTATGAGTTTAATACAGTTTTTCATTTTCACATGGTAAAACGAAGCATAGCTTTAAATGACTTTCATGGCAAAATCCTTAAAAACTCCGGGGTCACTATATCTTTATAAGAAGGAAAGATGCCAGTGTGTCTGTGAGTTGTGTCTCAATGCATTTTTATCCCAGTTTCTGAGTCCCTACGAGCCTTACCAGCTACTTGTTAGTTAATTAACAGTCTAGTTCATCCCAAAAACTGCCTAAGGGAAGTAAGTACTGCATTCGTGTGTACAGTTTGCATGGATGGGGGTGGTGCTTTCCATGTCCATGTCTTTAATGTCTTTAATGAATTTGCCTCTGTTCTTCTTGGTCTACATTTCCCTATCTGTGTCTTTCTGAGTTAAACCATTTATTTATTTATTTATTTAGCATCACTATTATATCTCATTTCATTCCAAAGAAAATTTGAGGCAACTGCCTTACATGATATGCCCAACTTTGTGCATGTCATGTATGTCTCATGTATCTCTGCTTTTGCCTTTCCCTCTCCTCTTCCTACCTCATTCCAGGACACAAATGACCCTGTATTTAGCAATTGTTTGGTGTCTTTTTTTTTTTTAATAATCTGTATTTAAAAATTTTATCTCATTATTCATCCCTTCTATATAGTCTTATCATCAGTTCTGCCATCTGAATCCAAAAACCTGACTACACTTTTAGTGACTGCAGGGCACTCTAGCCCCACACTGAGTCTCAGATAGATCATATCACAACTAAACTCTGCAGAAGTATGCTCCTTAAATTTCAGATCACAGCTCTGGTCCCCAAGCTATTCAAAGGTCAATGGGGGTGGTGGTTTAGAGGTCATGCCCTTGTTCATTACCATTTAATGAGTACAGGTGAAAATGCATAGTCATCACAGACTCTTGTCAGATTGATCAAAATCCTCTTTCATGAGCTATGGAAATGAGATTTCTGAAAATAAAAGATGAGGGGAAAGTGCTTAATATTTCTAACAACATCTTGGGCTTCAATCTCTTATTTCTATGGGTAGCATTTTGTGACAGATTAAAGATGGCAGTAAATTTGGGGGCATTTCTTTCCATGGAAAAGTAGATTCTAAATCTCTTCTCCTTCATTCTGCTTGGCCTTAGTGACCAGCTTGACCAATAGAATGCTACGGAAGTGATGAGATTTCTGAGGTTAAGATACAGTAGCCTTTCAGTGTCCTCCTATCTTTTTTTTTTTTTTTTTTTTGGAATATTGTCTCTGAAAGCCATGTGCAACCTGTAAGAAGTTAGACTACCCAGAATCCACCATGTTGAAGAGGCCATGTTGTGGAAAACCATCCCAGCTGAGCCCTGCTTTCCAGCCTCCCTACCAAGTTTCAGAACATGTGAATTTAGCCATATTGGGCCCTTCAGTCTAGCCCATCTGCCAGTCAAATACTAATGAGCCGTCTTCATAAGTTGATGTACATAAAATAGAAGAATCAGCCAACTGAACATCGTAAATTCCCTACATGGACATAAGGTACAATAAAATGTTTTTTTTAAACCAACTAAATTTTGAGGTTGTTTATTTTATAAAAGTATGTTGCTGAAGTACCTTACTATCCTACTTAAGGTCTCCCCTTCCCTGACTTGCAAGTGAAACTTCAAATCGTTTCTTGATTTCCAAATAACACAAGCATCCAACATTCAAATGTCTAGTTTCCCTTCCTATGTGCAATCCTGGTGAAAGGGTGGGGTGGGGAAAAAGAGAGAATGGAGATAGCTCCCAATCTACAAAAGATGCATAGTTTATGTGTATGACTTTTTTCAACACCACATTCTACGAGAAATCCACTTGCTTCTACTGAGATATTTGAGAGCTACATTTAACCTACCAATCTCTCTATGACTATATCTCTTTATGATCAATTATTGTTGCTTTGGGCCTATATATTAACTAGGTCCCTTCTAGTTATCAAGTAAAAATTCTATACTTAGAAGCAAATTGAAAAAAAAATTACTATACTGAGTTTTATACCATATAGACTAAATATTTGTTTATTGATTGACTTAATCTTTAACACAAAGATCTCTTTCAGTAAATCTTTATTTCCTTATGTCTGTGTTGCAGGAGTAGAGCAACAGAACACAAGGATAGTTGTGGTAAAGGAAAACAGAGGGGTTCTGCCTTGTTCTACTGCAGAGATCACTCCCTGTTACTGAAATGTTCAATAATTTCAACAAAGGAATCCCTGAAAGGTTACTTTTCAAATATGGCACTTTTAAAAAAAAAAATTACTCAAAACAGAAAGAAAAATAGCTAGAGGCTACAGTCATGGCAGAGAGCATTCCATAGGATGAATCTCTTCACATCTAATAAACCCTAATGGAAAATATGTATATTACTCCAGGAATGTACATAGGTACACATTGTGGAAAAAATTCCTTTCCCCTCCGAGCCCCATAGCCCCAGGACACTAAACGTTCAGGAGTACCATTCACATATATTATTTCATGAAGCTGTGCTCCAGAAAGTGGCATTCACGGAGACATTAAGTGGAGCCCCCTTGAATTGCGCAAGCCAGAGTACTTCCTCTAGTTACCTTCTCTCTATGTGTCTTACTCCTTCCTATCCTCTTCCATCTACTCCTGATGACCTTCTGAGGTAAGCTAATAGTTCTCAGCTTGTGCTCAGAAAATGTACCTTCATTCTCTGATTTAGCAGGCCCTGACTGTTTTGAAGTAGATTGGGGTGTTTTTCTCTTATTGAAAGCACCAGTAAAGTCAATATTCTAGGAAATGCACGTTTCAGTGAAAAGCATGTTAGCTACCATTTATCTGGTGTAGACTGAGAGTCGGGGGCAGTCCAGAGCTGCTCGCTGCAGGAATTACTTTGGCCAATTGATTGAACAACTTGTGACTTCCCTTTTTTCTCTGTGAAGCTTACCCACAATGAGAAATATTTAACCAAAGATTAAACATGTGGTGGCATTCTCCTGGAGAAAGACAAATAATGGAATCAATACTCCCCCATGTTGTTAATATCACCCGAAAGCCCCCAAAACTGTTATCACTGATTTTACCTGCATTTTATGGCTTTTCCATGTCAGATTTGGGATTAACAAGTCATCAGGGAACCTAACTACTATTGAGATAATAAATTAGAGGAATCCATGTAGCCACTGCTAAAGTTTGGCTCCTAATGAACCAGCCATTTCAGTTGTGTGATGCCAAAACAAAATGCCGGAAACAGCTACCTTCTGTTCCAGGACAGGGAATCTCTGCCTAACAGCAACTACTTGACTGTTGGGAGAGCCTCAAAGTCATCAGACTCTGAACTCTACTTCTAAGAATATAAAAAGATAGTGAGGTAGTTAGAAGATAAGATCATCATACACACACACACACACACACACACATACACACCATGCACACAAGCACGTTCTGGGTTTGTTCTGTTTTCCCTCCCCTGTCCTCAGACAACTAAAGTAAACATTGAGTGTACTGAAGATAATAGAATAATATTCATTGATTTTGTCCAGGATACTATACCAGACAGTACAATATACTACTACATCCTAATTTCCTCTAGTTTCACACTAAATTTTAATGCCTGTGGAGTCACCCTAATCATGTTGCTGGGGACTTCTATTCCTTAATAACATGCAAGAGCTCCAAGTTGGGCCATTTCCTTTCTCCATTTTTCTGCCTCCACCTAAGATAAGGACTCACCTGGTAACACAGAAGGTACAAGCTCAGAGCGTTGCCCACATCTCCAAGGAGAGTAGACCCACACATTCGGAGTATCATGTTACCCTAATCTCTTTCACGGGGCATATTTTATTGACTTGAGAATAGGGCAGACGAAAAAATAGATCAACATGTTAATTCCTGTCGCTATAAATAATACTTAAAACACCATCTGCCTGAGCAAAGATTCACCACCACGCATTGGTGAGAACATACATGGTCTGATTTCCCAAGACCGTCCATTTGTAGGCGCGTCACCCGAACCCATGCGCGCAGGAGCCCTCCCTCACCCTCCCCAGGATAGCACGTGGGTTCTGCTGTTTCCTCTCCCTGTTTCACTCCTCTCACCCTAGTTTTTGGCCTCACAATGTCTTAATTTCATAGCCAAAAACTATTCTCTCATCTCCATTCTGTAACTGACTGTATTGCTACATGAGAACCATTATCAGGAAAAAAAGAAGTGAAAGCACTGTCAGAATCATTAACGTCTCCAGATTTTTCTAGGTCTGGGAGAGTTTACTATTCAAATATTTCCTGAGGGTAAATATTGTTACTCCTTTCAGAGAATTTAGGAGAGACAGAATCAGTCCAATATGGGAAAGAAAAAAAGAAAAGCAAAACAGCTAATATTTCCTAATAGGTTGACTGAAGTTCGTAACAACTCTACTCAAAATATGACATATGTCATCCATCTGCAAACAGAAGGGGGGAGGTCCCAGGAGAAACGAACCCCAGGAAAAACCTGCCAACATGTTAATCTTGGACTTTCATCCCCAGAACTGTGAGAAAATAAATGTATGTTGCTGAAGACACCCTGTCTGTGGTATTTTGCTATGGCAGTGAAGCAAATTAATACAGGGTCCAAGGAAAGGAAAATACTCCTTCTAAAGTTTAGGTCTCATAGATGTCCAATATTTTAAAAACAAGAGAAAGAAAAGAAAAATACAAGAGAAGTTTTACATTTTTGGTCCCAGTCAACTAGTTCCAAGAGGGACCAATGTCCTCATTGAAAGGAAATGTTACTTCCCCTGGAAACTACCGCACGGTCAAGATGATGAGTCAGAAATACAGTATTGCTCTTTTCCTCCTCTTTCCTCTCCTTGAGAGGAACACACAAGAACACATTCTCTTCCTTTGATAAAATTTACCTAAAATACTTTATACCCCCCAATACACTTAAAGCAAAAGCCTTCTCCAAGAGGGCAGATTCTTGAGTGATTCTTATCCAACTTCCTACCCTACAATCCTAATAAAACCTTAGGAAAGATTTTCACAATGGACTATCACTTTTCAAGTAACAAGACTGAAATGTTAAACTTGAATTCTGAAATACTTACGGTCAATCTCCCTGGGAATAATTAAACCTTGGCTTTGTGCAGAATTTCTCTATTGTAACAAACTGAAAAGTTTTATTAAGTATAGATGAATCCTAAAAGCCTTTTGTATTTTCACAATTCTGTGTCCCTTAGCCATTGCTATTATTATATTTAACTTTTTTGTCAGTGTTCAGGATGTTCACTCTTCTATTACTATTTGCCCTATAAAACTGTATGCATAGTTCTCTTCAATGAATCTCTAAATCTGAAAAAGAAAGCATTTCTTTTCAACTGCTTTAACATGGCAATTTATTCTTAGAAAAGCTCAAAGGCAAGAGCTACTCTTAGCAACTGCCTCCAGTTAACGTCACCTCCTCCATCCATAAGCCAAACTCTACAAGAACGGAGCATGTATACAGGTCATAATCTTAGGGTCATGAGATTGAGTCCTGCATCAGGCTCTGCCCTTAGTGAGGAATCTGCTGGAAATTCTATGATTCTCTCTCTCTCTCCCTCTGCCTCGGCCCCTCCCCTCTTCTCTCTCAAATAAATAAATAAATAAATCTTTACAGAAAATTGAGCATGTAATCATCAAGCCCACATCTGAGGGGACAGGGACACTGGAATATCTGTCCCTGGGATAATAAACTCCGTTTAGTTTCCTTTGTTGTTAGCAGGACACGTGGGTGAACTTTGAATGATCTCATATACCTCCCCTCAGATCTCAGATTCCTCCCCTCTTTGAATTGAGTCGTCATTAATTTAACACTTTGATAATACATTATTTAACAAATTTTAAGTTATATAAGCTAGCCAACAATTAATACATATCACGTGACCATTTCTTTCCCTCAGCAGAGGAACCTCATGCTTATCACTAAGCTTAGTTTATTAGCATAACCAGTAACCTGAAGTGAGAGTGGAAAGTTTAGTCGGTAATTTGAGTCCTTACAAGGAATGATGTGTGGGACTGGTGCCCTGTGGAATATCTTTTGACTTACAAGGGGCTAAGAAGGCCCTTGTTACTGCAGATAGCACCCACTGCTTTGTATGACAGACTCATTGCTTTGTATGCCGTAGCTTTGTTTGTGGGAGGCGTTGGTAAAATCCTATATGAAACCCTATCGGCCAAGATCTCCTCACCACCTACTTAGCTAAGTAATGTTTTACGTGGAAGTAGAAAGGTAGAAGAAAATCTAATGTTGTAGACAGCTTTGAGGAGGGAGAGGCACAGCATGTAGCGATCAGGGGGCATCGTGAGAGAGGAGGCTGCCTATTGTTATGATCCCAAGAGAGAAAGAGAGACTCTTACCAGACAGGTGAGAAGACATAAATCATGTATTTTCTGTGAGCCGGCACTACTTATAAAGTGTATAGTCAAATAATTAATGTGCTGTCCGCGGTACCACTACTACAAATCTGCTTTTCTTATATTACTCAATCCATTATTTGTTCCATTTCCTAAATTCAGTGGCAAACTTGGCAAGAGAAGGGTTTCTCATGAGAATATCCTATTTCTTAGGAGCTTTTAACGTCATATAGTTACTCCTGATCTAATAGCCAGGCTCTAAACATTATGTCATTCTTGGTATTGTACTCTGAAATGCCCTATTAAATGCCTCCTCTCCTGCCTCAATATTTATAGCTTCCAAATAATTGTAGATTATCATGCTTTCCAAGTAGCCTAAAGTAACTGCTCGGTTCTGATCTAACATCTTTTGGTAGTTGACTGTAAATCACCTTCTTTGTGCATTAACTTTGAATGGATTTGGAAAACTATGAACTCACACAGGGCATAAAAATGAAAGAGAGAGTCTGACATACCTAATTAGTCAAACATCTGTCTTTCAGTTTTAGTCTCTTTGCCTCTGATAACACTGAGGCAGAATTCATAGCCACCTGGTGATCCTAGCCCTTCCAAAAGAAGAATTAAGACTTTATTGTCATCAGCCAACTCATTAAAGACTTGTAGAGATTGACTTGGTAACAGTGGCCCCTCTTTGATACGTTAGATGTTTTGTCTTCCCAAGAATCACACAAAACTCTCCCTGCCAACAAAAACAGGGCAACTGCAGTGTCCAAGTGACACCATCCTGTTTCCGTTGGTCACAGCTGGGACTCTCATCCAAACTGTCAAAGTAGCAAGTTGTCAAAATAGTTGTAGAAGTTCCCTGCTGCTACCTGCTCGTTTTCTAGCACATTGAAAATGACACTAATTCCTTTCACACTTGAGACAATAAGGCTTAAGTTCTTCTTTTCTCTTTTTTATTTTCTGTCATCAATAGGACAAGGAACTGATAGTCTAATAGAAGAGTCCAGGGTTAAATCTCTTTGAAAGAAAATATGGCTACCGCTTGGAAACAGTTGGCTCTTTCCATTGTGTATGGATAATGAGGCTGGTGAAGGGCATCGGGAGGACAATCCCTGTTCCTCCCCAACTTACACTAGAACTGAAGCAGGAAGGAGAGGGTGAATAGTGGTAGCCAGGAGCTAGGGCCACGTCACTGCAGGTAGCAAAGAAAGGCTCTTGCCACTCAAATGTTTGTTTTGGCTTTCCTCTCCTTTTTTGTTAGAGGACATATTAAATATGTGTCAGGTGAGATAACAGCTGCCAAGCTCATGACTGTTCTGGTTAGAAACAGCAGCATAATGAGTACCATTTAATTGAGTTGACTAAAGGGGACTTCCGAGATCATTGCTTCCAACACTTTCACTTAATGGAATAAGAAAACTAAAACTTAAGAAAGCATTTCCTGAGGTTATATCGGGAATTCATCCCAGAGATCGAGATAAAAGGCTTGTTTATCTTTCCCCCAAGCCCATACTTGATTTTGTTATATAACTGAGTCACACCACCCACAAAGAAAAAAAAAAAAAACCTTTCTATTACAAAACCAAAGAATTATGTAGCTTCTGTGTTGTTGAGTTTCTCTTGTTTTGTTTTGAAGGAGAAAAAAACAAAACAAAAATATATTTTCAAAATATTTCTCTAGACTCACCAAAAGGAGATGAGTTACTACAAAGAATAAAGAATCTCTCTTGTCTCCCAAAAAGTGTCTCAGGTATAGGAGTTCAGCAGGTTTTATGAGTGTAGGAGAGATGAGATGAGTTAGCATCACTTTGGTTCCTTCTGCTTGTAGGAATTGTGTAGATCCAAACTGTGTAAGACAGAGAAGAAAAGTTGCAGGCATCACACTTGGGAAAATTGCCTAATACCTCATAGCCGTTTGTAAAACTGCTATGGTAGATTTTAGAATAATTGTCATTACTACTCCCATAGCATATTATATACAGGAAAAAAGCATTTAAAATCTCTCTCTGCTATGCAACTTAGGTTCAAGAGAATTGTGCGTGAAATTGGCTCTTTAAGACTCCAGCAAATGGATCTTTCCATCTAGAACCTGAAATGAAAGAAGTCATTGGTTCTTCCATTATTGCTTCTTTGTATCTCATTTCTCTTTAATTGTAAAGATTTTCAAACTTAAATAATAAGCAGAATATAGAGTAAAACACTCATGAGTCCAAAGTGTCTACTGTCCCAATATCCCATTCATTCTGTTGATTGATCTCAAAGTTGATAGATCATTAAGAGATTTCCCCTTAAAGTGTGTATTTATCAATATTGAAAACCAATACATTCTTCCTCAAGGGCTTACGTTAGTAAAAACACATTGTGAAGCTTAAAAGGAACAAAATGAACTGTATATAGCTGAGATCGAAACATCTATAACAATTTCGAATGTTTTGAAGGCAGAAATCCTTTAGTCGGACTAGAACAAACCACAGTTTGGCAAGCTAACAGGCAAATTGTTTCTCTCTCAGACGTTGTACAGCTGAGAAGGGACCAGGTTTTAGAGGCATGTGCATTGGAGAGAGAGCAAAAGTTTAGTGTTTTGTCTTATTTGCAACTGAATGCTTATTAAATATATGTTGGAAGTCATCCCAAACTATCCTTAATTTCCTTGGACTCCTCATTTGCATTCAGTCCAAATTTCCATTCTAAGAGCCCTACAATCTGCTCTTCTAGGCAGAATTTTCTTGGTAAAAACTCCCTATACCTTCCATAGGACATTTTTTTTAGTTAAGGGGAGGGAAAAGTTAACCTTTGGCTTCCCACAGTGTCTAAGCACACAAAGTGTTCCCTTTAGCCAGTCTAAGATACAAAGAGTGTCACATCTTCTCAAAGAAACTTGCAATTTCTAGTCTACCTTTCGTGTACCCACAGCTTTTCACTCTGTGTCTTACACATAATTTGGGACTCCTGAAGTATACGGGTTCACCCTCGCATTTTGACCCTGAGCGCATTTTGATCCTGAAGATGTTCTTGATCTAGCCGGCATTCGAAAACTTGGCCGCTGACTTCCTGACATCGTCAGTATGTGTGTCTCTATATGTGTTTCTTGATCATCTTCACTGTCTTCTTGGCTTTCTCTTTGTCTTTGCTTCTCTCTCTTCCAGATTCTGTTTCACAACATTGCTTACAGTTTTCGCCTGACAGAGCTGACTTCAGTCATTCATGAAAAGGCATAGTGAATATCACTGGTAGAAACAACCATCATAAAATAGAACTAATATGATTAAAACTGCCCAGTGTTAAATATGATGGACAAATTAAAACTTCATGGAAAAATGTACATCTTCAAAAATTTTAAAAGATTTTATTTACTTATTTGAGAAAGAGCATGAGAGAGAGAGCATGAATGTGGGAGAAGAGCAGAGAGAGAGAGAGAGAAGTAGACTCCCTGCTCAGCAGGGAGCCCAGGCATCCCAAGACCCTAGGATCATGACCTAAGCCAAGGCAGACAATTAATCAACTGAGCCACCCAGGTGCCCTGCATCTTCAAATGTTAATCCCGGGATTATGGGCTTAGTAGAAATAATGACCAGAAAACTATAGTTGATAACATTAAAATTAATGTGTTTGGTTGACAAAATGAAAGAGCTTAACTAATTGGATCATTGTGAAATATAAATAAACTATTCAAAATGAACTAATTTCTTTAAAATGCAGTAAATTCCTGTGCCTGTCCCTAGCTTCCTGAGGCTTAGTGGCCACCTTGGGCATTCCTTGGCTTGTAGAAGCATCACCAGGATCTCTAATTTCTCCCCATATGTGTTTACACCACATTCTCCCTGTAGGTGAGTCTGTGTCCAAATTTCCCCACTTGATTAGAACACCAGTCATATCGGTGTAGGGGTACCCCCTTCTCCAGTATGATACCATCTTAATTTAACTAATTATATCTGCAATGACTATTTCCAAAGAAGGTCATATTCTGAGAGAGTAGGAGTTAAGACGTTAACATATGGATATAGGGAGGAAACAATTCAATTTGTAAGGGCACACTTAAAAAATACATTATCAACAAAACTTTATCCTTATTTGGGTTCTGGACTGCTGTTTAAAAGATTAGGAAAGTGGAGGAAATTGACCATGTAATACATCTCCTGGGAAAACATGGATCAATATGTATGCTACTACTATTGTTTCTTAAGCAAGATGCTACATGACTCTGGATGTATCTTCCCAAGAAAATGTATATGGATTACCAAATTTAATGGATTACAGATAGTACTCTGTGACATGCCTATAAGAAAACTTACTTGGTGTCCCAATCTTTTTATTGCCCTAATATTTTTGTTACGGTAAAAATTAAGAAGCCTCATCTTCAGGTCTAGAATGATGTCAGAAAATTTATTACAGGAGGTTGTTACAGTAGATCAGATCTCCCTGGAGAACTACTGAAGGAACATTGCCTTGATTGGAGGCTTTGAGGCCGTCACCTGTGGTGCTCATAGAGCTGTTTGTCCACTTGGAATGACTCAGATATTAGAAAAATAAAAGGCATCTAAGAAGCAGAAGTCTTGAAATGCCAGGTATTGGTGGATGATTACTTCTTATAAGAATAGAAACTGACTTGGACTATTCCCTGATTTGTGTTATCTAATCTATAAGTGAATGAGCCAAAGGAATGTAATTCATTTTCACCTTGGTATACATGTTTTAAAACTATCCTGGCAAAAAGAAAGAAAGAAAAAAAATATATAAATATATATATGTATATGTATATATATATTTATACATAGAGCTATATTATATATATGGAAGAAGAAAAGAGCATACCTGCAAAAGACCATAGTTCAGTATATTGTCGATTGGCAAAAGGAAAATAGATACAAATGAGAGTGGTAAAAATAAATTATAAGGCTTCCTTTAAAATTGTCTTTTGAACCTTAATAATAAGTAAATACATACAAATTAAAATAGTCACAATGTACTATTTTCACCTATCAAATTACAAAGATATGTTTCACAATAATATTGCCTGTGTTGGTAAGATGTGACAAACTATACCTTTGTAGAAAGTGCTAGATGGATGTAAATTGACAATTGTCTTTTAAAAATGCTTAAAGCATAATTATTCTTCTTTTAAGAATTAACTCTAAGCAAAAGTCTCAACACAGTCTTATTTCCTGGATACTTATATTATTGAAAGATCAGATTATTTTCAAAGTACAGGGTTGGTACAAGAATACAGAAATAGTCAGTGTGAACATGTATGTACCAAAAGGTAAATTACATTATATCTAGTGGGTCACTTTATAAGCAATTTCTATTTTCTATTTCAGAACTGAGCTTTCCAGATCCCACAGAAAATAGGTAGCAGAGCTATGGTTTGAAGGATCAGTCTCTCTGCTCTAATTTTTCTAGGTTCTTAATGTTATTTGATATATCCTTTAAAAGAAAGTCTGTACTTTTTTCCTAGGATTAGAATGAAAGATGATTGGTGGGGTCCTTAAGAGACCACGAGTTAATGTTTCCAGGGGAGGACAACAGTATTTCCCACTGTCTTGAGCCTTCAATGATGTGCCTCTGGGATGAGTGCTTTCATTGTATTTCTTTCTTTTCTTTTCTTGTTTTTTTTTTTTTTTTCTTTCTCAAATTGTCTTCTTTGTACTTTCTCCTTTGGAGATGTTTACTCAGCTTCATCTTCACACTTCTTTTTTTTTTTAATATAAGCTAGCAGTTTTAATTTTAAGTGGCTGTTGCTCACCCTTATTCTGATTATTCCCGTGGATAGCTTCCAGCTGTTGTTTAATGGATGCAGTATCTTCTCTTACCACTTGGATAGTAAGACAGATTGTGGAACCTAATCTTTATTTAGGTTTTCCTCTATTTCCTGAATTATGTGTTTAATTGTTTCCTGTTGTTTTATTGGGACCTTCCCTGAAGCTGAAGACTTTCCCCAGATACGTGTGTAAAAGGGGAGGCACCGAAATCTATAGCTCTTGTCTCATTCCCACAACATACCCCTTCCCTTGTCTATCTGAGGCTTAGGGGCAGAACACAGCTGGGGCCAGTCACAGAGTGTTCTCTGATCCTTTATTACTTTCTTTAACCTTCGTCTTGCCTTACTAAATAGTCCATTCTGGGAAGTCTTTTCTGTTATCTCTGTGGATGTGTTTTCTGTCCTAACATATTCCTTAATTTTAAAAAAAGTACATCGAAGGGACGTCTGGGTGGCTCAGTGGGTTAAGCAACTGACTCTTGGTTTTGGCTCAGTCCTGATCTCAGGGTCTGATCTCAGAGTCAAAAGGCAGAGCCCCAAGTCCGGCTCCATACTGAGCATGGAATCTGTTTAAGACTCTCTCTCCCTCTGCTCCTCCCCTGTACTCTCTCTTTCTCTATAAAATAAATAAATAAATCTTTTAAAAAAAAAAAAAAAAGGTGAATCTTTTCCCTTCCATGGATTCCATACTTTACTGTAAACCTAGAACCCGTAGAGCATATGTGCATTTTTCTAGAAAAAGAACTCATAGTTTCCATCAAGATCTTAAAGAATTTATAATCTAAATACAGTTAGAAACAATTCTCTTTGGGGCACTGTGTGGCTCAGTTGGTTAAGTGTCTGACTCTTACTTTCTGCTCAGGTCATGATCTCAGGGTCATGAAGCTGAGCCCCGCGACAGGCTCCCTGCTAAGTCTGCTTGGGATCTTTCCCTCTTTCTCGCCCTCTGCCCCTCCCCCACTTGCACTTGCTCTTTCTCTCTCTTTCTCAAATAATAAATAAATGAAAACAGAAAAAAAAAAAAAGAAATGATTCTCTTTAATATTGCATTTATCATCCTAAGATGTTCTGTCTGACACTCTGGTGATACCTGGTGGCAGAAAGGTAGTGCGTAATGAAGGCAGTGAGCATCTTCTCTAGAAGATGCTGATTTTATTTTAGAGATTAAAAAACGGGCTGTGACTTTTATACATTTTCTTATCATCGTCATGCTCAAAAACAGATATTTTGGTAAATTTCTCACATAATAATAATCAGTATTACCACTAAGTAAAATTTAATTGGACCAAAATGTCAGTCAACTTCATTATGCCCATCTTAGTGTATATTTCCAAAACAGCATTATGCAAGTGCCGAGTATTTCATCCTTTGTTTATAAACTGCATCTCTTTTTCCAAAGGTTCACATGCCTGTAGGTTTAGATCTATGTAGAAATTTTAATTGGAACACCAAGCTTTTATGCTTAAATTACAGATTTCCTTGATATTGCTTTACCATTTTCAATTATTTTAAAACATACAAAAAATATTCCGTTAATTATATTTGAATATTTATAAATCACTGGAGAATGTCACAAATCAGAAGAAAAATATGGACGGGCTAAGTTATTGCCCAGGATAATTACAGTAGCATCTTGCTATACAAAAACAGCATGAAACAAAATTCAAAACTAATGGACTAAGTCTCACGAGCATATTGTGTTTAATAATTGAACAGGAAAACAGATATTCAAGATTTTTCAAAGTGACATTAGTAAAAGCTAGTGAAAGGCAATATTTCCTTTTGCAGAACTGACTTAATTTTCTTCCTGTCTTGCTGTGCCTAATATCTTCCATAATTGTTGAAGACGGGCAATTTATACTGAGTGATGGGTAACTTAAATATTGGAACAAAGGCTGACTCCTTCCATTTAAACGTGCCAAGATAAGAACAAAATAGGGAATTTGATGTTTCTGTATATGGGGAAACTAACCTTTAGATAATACACAGTATTCTTTATTGTTTCTTTTTTTTTTAATTGCATGTAAAAATATTCGACAGTTTTGGCTATTAGATTCATTATCTATTTTCAGCTTGGACTGATGCATCAGCCATGTGGTAGTGGCTTTGTTGTGCCCCCCAAGATTTTCTCAAGTAGTTCTCATTCCCTAAAGTCTTCATAGCTTTTCTGTTTTCATCTGTTACCTTTGTCAAATATCTACCCTGTGATAGAATCATCCCTTGCCACGACGGTGAAGACAGAACCTGGTAAAAAGGACGATAAGGAGAGAGCCTATGATTGCATTCATGTGGACATCTCATTATAGAAGCAACCCCATCATTTAATGACCATGTGACTAAGACACATCACTGGACTGCTTTGGATCTCAATTTCCTAATGTGTGAGGAAGGAGAATCACACTTGAACTTCTTACCTTGGGATCTGTGAAGGTTAAATGAGGGGGTGATAAAAAAACGTTAAAATTTTTAAGTGCTAGTTCATTTCAGGCACTTTTTTCTAACATAGAGGTAATAACAGTTAATATATATGCTATGAACCCAGGTTATGTTACACACTAAATCCTTCATATTTATTGTCTTATTTAGTTGTTAGAAACCTTATAAAGTAAAAATTATTATTATCTCATTTTATAGACAATGAGTGAAATATAGAGAAGTTAAGCCTTTTAATCTCAAGCACACCATTAATAAGTGATAGAATCAGGCTATGAACCCAGGCAGCCTGTACCCTAAGATCATCCTGTTTTGCTTTCCATATAGTTAAGTTACATTGCTTTCCATATAGTTAAGTTGAAAAAAATTCTGCTAAATTGCTTTCCATAGTTAAGTTTAAAAAAAAAAAAAAAAAAGTTGTCTTGAGGAAGTACCATGGGTTTTTTTTTTGTTTTTGTTTTTGTTTTTTTAAGATTTTTTCTTTATTTATCTGACAGAGATCACAAGTAGGCAAGACGCAGGCAGAGAGAGGAGGAGGAAGCAGGCTCCCTGCAGCGCAGAGAGCCCGATGTGGGGCTCGATCCCAGGACCCTGGGATCATGACCTGAGCCGAAGGCAGAGGCTTAACCCACTGAGCCACCCAGGTGCCCCAGTACCATGTTTTTGATAAGCAATTCCACTATGGTACCATTAGAAAACCATCCGCTCCACACCCATCGCGTTACATTCTACAGATTCTCTCTCTGTTTTCTTCCTACTCCTAACTCCCTAGAGGTTCATTAAATGAGGACTATCATGTTAAGGTGAATCTATAAAGGAATGCCATGCTTAACTGTCATCTAATTGATGGTATGAATTCTTAAGGGCGCATATGAAAAACATAAACCACGAGAACATATTCCATTTGTATATATAAGTATCAAACTCATAAACATGAGACAATAGAAGAAGCGATATTCAAAATGTACATAGGCATCTCTCCCAAGCAAATCTCTTTTCGTTTCTTAAGATTATCAGTATTTGAGATTTTCATAAGCTCTAAACATCTTCAAGGTAAACTTCTGAGAAAAGTAACTTGTGGTGTCTAACAGGGTATCTAATTGATTGATAATTTTGTTGAACGTTATTTGAATTGATCAATTAACTTCAAAGGGAAATAATAATAGTTAACATTTGAGTGAGTAATCACTATGCGTCAAGTGTGTGCATCTCAAAATGACAACATAAAGTCGACATTCTCGTTTCTCTACTACATACTGAGAAGAATAAGGCTTAGAGATCTTAATGTCCATAAGTCAAGCCAGGATTTGGTCCCAGTCCTGAGTTCTTCAACAGGTGCTTTAACCACTATGCCACATGGGGCCACATTTCCCAGAGCAGGGAAGTCACCAAGCCGTATTTTCCTATCACTCTACCTGAGCAATCCTTTGCTATACTGTTTGAATGCCATTCCAAATCCGGAGCCACCCATATTTGTTGATTATTTGCCATGGGTCTAGTAGCATTCCTTTACAGCACAGGAAATAACGAACAAGTTGTTAGAGCACATTCAAAATAGGTAAAGTTGCAAATTATATTTAGAATAATTAGTAACATAGGACCAAAAGCTATACAACCTCAACCTGTTTCTCATGCTCAAAATCTCACTTTATTTTTTTAATGTATTTATATTTTTGAGAGAAAGAGAGAGAAAACACACTCTCACACCTGCACATGAGCAGGGGAGGAGGCGTGGAGGGACAGACTCCCTCCTGAATACAGAGCCCCACAGTGGGCTCCATCTCAAAACCCTGAGATCATGACCTGAGCTAAAATCAAGGGTGGGATGCTTAACCGACTGAGCCACCCACGAACTCCGTCAAGATCTCACTTTAAATATAATAATCCATTTTCAGATAAAGATGATCTCTGTGAAGACAGTTTAGACGCTATGCATGCTGGAAATCAGGCACTCTGGGCTCTACCTGTCTGTGAAGGGCACTATTATCGCTTTCTTTTCCAACCATCTCAACTCATGTGACTCCTCTCTGAGCCTGGGTTTTCAAACCTACAAAATGGAATTAGTCTTATGTAGTCTATCTTCTGAGAAGAGATTTAAAGATCAAATTATATTGTATCCGCAAGATTGGGTGGAAATGAAACAGCTGGTCACTTAGAAATAGAAAAAGTTCCATCCTAAAACCAGAAGCTCAGAGCTGTAAGCAGCGTTCTTAGACATTCTGGCAAGCCCTCCCCATCTCTCTCCAGAAACAACCAAGCTTCTTTTAAGAAACATCAAGTCTTGCTTGTTTTTGGTGCAATTAGATTTAAGCCTTTTTCACAAGCTATTGTTAACCTGCTTTTCCAATTTTCTGTAATTTTCTTTTTGCTTTTACCACGAGTATGAGAATTTGCTTATAATTGCAAATATAAGCTGTCTGAAAGCAGGAATTTTTTTTTTGTTTCTTGTTTGCTGATGTATCTGTAGCCATTAGAGGAATGTCTGCCATGTGGCTCAAATATATTGCTGAACAAACCAAACAAATGTAATGCAATTCAGTGCTAATTTCTAAAGAAAGTGCATGCATATATTGTACTACCTGCTAGACAGTGGTTGTTGATTTGTGTACACTTCTTCACTAAGTATTATGAAATCCTAAGAGGGAAGTAACTTTCAGTGGGAAAAAAAACACGTCACTCCATGCTGTGTAACTTCCAGAATCACTTTTTGGTGGCTGAAATAGTAAATAACTTTAATAGCTGCCATTCTAGTGGGATAAGATCATTAAAGGACTTCCCCAAGTATGGGAAGGCTTACAACATAGAGTCTGTGATCAAACATATGTCGAAGATGATGAGAAAAACAACTTTATTTATAAGCAGGACCTGCCAGCAGCTTTATTTACTGAATATGCGATATAGTTCCTATGAAAACGTACCTGAACCAGATTTTCTCCAAATCTGCTTCACTTAGAGAGCCTACATTGAGAGTAGCTAATATTTAGGTTAGTAGATGATGCATAATGTCTCATGTAGATATAAAGTTTTCCTAAATATAAAACTTAATGGAAAATAAGCTTTTGAGTTTAGTACCAAGGGGAATAATTGTCTGATTATGACCTGACTATAATATCTGTAAAGATGATCTCCTTGTAAACACTTGCATTGCTAATAAATTTCTTATTAAAAACTTAAAATTAAATATATAAAGGTAATATGTTCCCGCTGAAAAATAATTTCCTAATGAGCAAATAAGTCAGACAACCTATTTAGCAGAGTTATTGTAGTTATTACTAATAAAATTGGCCTCTCGTTTAAATGTGGAGAAGCCGTGATGGCTACAATACCAATTATACATTATCCCTAAATTACATATTGAAACTTGGTGGAATTATGCCAAGATGTAATCAGAAGGAATCATGAGGTGAGCAATTTTCAGAGCTCAATTTAATTCAACATCTTTTTAACTGTATCTTCCAAGATTATAATTACACGGAGCAATTGGTTTGATTGAAGGGGGGGGAAGAAATCATACTGCTTCATTGACCATCATTTTACATACTTGTTTGAATGGGATTGCACATGATATAATTTGTAACAAGTTTAATTATGAGGAGAGAAGCAACACAGATATTTCTTTAATTTTAGTGGATGTAACATAAAAAGTCAAAGGACCTTCTTTCTAAAACTCAGTGTCCCAGAGTACATACATTTCTCCCGATTTTTCATGGCAACTCGTGTGTTGATTGATCACTGAAATTATGGGGTGTTGCGTAGAATAAAGGTTGAGTTTCTGAATTTGTCCCTTAGAATCTCTGGGATATTATGCAAGATAATTGGCTGGTATTGCTTTTCTTTGCAACTAACATGAGAATTTTGAGCTGTCTTTATAGAATTGTTGGAAGAATGATGTACATATGGATGCCATGCACACACACACACACACACACACACAAACACACCATCCCACATACGCTGTATACATGGCTGTGATAATGTTAGGAGACAGTTCTCCATGGGTCTCAAATTTTTACACAGCTGTGACAGTTTTTTTTTTTTTTTTAAGATTTTCATAGGCTGAAATAAGCATTTTCTTTCTTTTTTAAAAGATTTTATTTATTTATTTATTTGACAGAGAGAAATCACAAGTAGGCAGAGAGGCAGGCAGAGAGAGAGGGGGAAGCAGTTTCCCTGCTGAGCAGAGAGCCCGATGCGGGGCTTGATCCTAGGACCCTGAGATCATGACCTGAGCTGAAGGCAGAGGCTTTAACCCACTAAGCCACCCAGGAGCCCACAACACTTTTTATTCTAAACTATTTTCTTCAAGAATATTCTAGAGGAAGAAGAAGAAGAAGAAGAAGAAGAAGAAGAAGAAGAAGAAGAAGAAGAAGAAGAAGAATATTCTTAGAACAAACAGCCTTGAAAATTAAGCATTAGTACTTCCCTTTCGAAGGGAAGAAAGATTTGTCTCCTCATGAGCATAATAAAAATATGCCTCCCTTTGGGTCAAAGGATGGACAAGCTTGTTAGCAGCCCTCTTAAAACACTGGGAGTTTCCTAAGCTTGGTGTTCTTCACTGTGACACAAACTGTGTGCACAGCAACCACTCGGCTCCTTCTAATATCACTCCTTCCATGGAACTGGAGGGCGAGGGAAACCCACGTGAATACTAGGCTCATGCTGCCTCTCTGCCCCTTGTCTCTCACCCAGCAGTTGGCATCCCGCCCACATCTGCGAGAAACAGTGATAGGCAAAGTTGTCGTTCTGTGGGATGGGTGACCGCGCCCTTCACAGCTCTCTACACCTAGCACCAAGCCAAGCACTTAACACTATTTCTGGCTATTGTGGCTTATGTAATACTGGCGTATTTTTTTATTTAAATACTGGCATGTAATGGGGCACCTGGGTGGCACAGTTGGTTAAGCGCCCAACTGGGTCATGGTCTCAGGTTTGTGAGATCCAGCTCTGAGTTGGGCTCCACACTCTGTTCAGGGTCTGCTTGAAACTCCTTCTCCCTCTCCCTCTGCCCCTCCCACTTTTGCTCTCTCTCTGTCTCAAAAAAAATAAGTAGATCTTAAATATATATATATATATATTTTATACATATAAAATATATATTATATATAAATATATAATATATAAAAATATATAAATTATACATTTTACAAATATACACAATACATATATTTTTATATATATACATACACACCCATATATATAATATATATATTTTATATATATATATGTATCTAGTAAAGGTACCAATAGTCATACTTTCTGTGTAAACTGTATGTTGTCAGGGAAACGCTTGTTAAATGAAATGCTACTCCCAACAGATATGCTTACTAAGCATTGCTCAGTCTCTTTGTTTCTTCCTTCTCTCTTTCCTTCACTTCAATCAAAAGCTTGGCTAGGAAAAATTGGAGCGGAAACCCAAGCAGTTGACTCAACCGGAAATCCGGGTCATTTCATATTGTTGTAAAGTAGGAAAATTTCGGGTTGAAACCCAGTCACCACACGTTCAGCTGAAGAAGCATGCAAAACATGCAAATCTGTCTTTAATTAGCCATTGTGATGGAAGGAATAAAATGATATTTTGGTAGCTTTTTCTTTAAAAGGAATCTGGAGGCACCTGGGTACCTCCAACTGTTAAGCCTTTAACTTTGGCTCAGGTCATGATATTTTGGGGTCCTGGGATCCAGCCCCACGTGGGCTCCCTGCTCAGTGGGGAGTCTGCTTCTCCCTCTCCCTCTGCCTTTCCCCCTGCTCCTGCTCTCTCTCTCTTTCTCAAATAAATAAAATCTTACAAAATAATAATAATAACTTAAAAAAAATAAAGATAACCTGGACAATGTCATTTGCAAACAATATATGAATAATAGGCAAAATATTTTAACGAGGTCCTTCTTCCCATAATTTATGCACTCATGAATGGAATCCTTCAGTTCATGATCATATTATAATAACCAGCAACACCACTACTATTTTCAAATAAGTTTAAAGAAAAAATTCTTCCTACTCAATTCTCCTTTAGATAATTCTCCTTTTCCTTCCTGTTTTTTCTTTTTTCTTTTTTTCTGTTTAAAAATAACAAATAGCAGAATCCCCCTC
The DNA here is from genome assembly GCF_030435805.1 of Mustela lutreola. Classification (NCBI taxonomy): domain Eukaryota; kingdom Metazoa; phylum Chordata; class Mammalia; order Carnivora; family Mustelidae; genus Mustela; species Mustela lutreola. Next base: position 60,287,348 of record NC_081303.1, read on the forward strand.
TTCCTTCCTTTAGGGGATTGAAGAGACTCTCTCTATTTCTCAGCCTGGAGCAGAGATTCACATCAAGAGCGCAGTAATTCTCTCATTAAAGGGTAAGCTTTGCCTCTCGTTTTTCCATTACGAGATGTCTTTGGCAGGAAATAGAACGGGATTTGGCTCTACCAGAGCAAAGTCTCAAAGGAGCAGCAAGCACATACCCGTGCCTGTCACTGTCTACATGAAAGAGACCACTGCCTCTTTAATACCTAAAGTCTTACCCACCGCCCTTCCTCCTAAGCATTAAAGTGATTATGATATCCAAAGATGAGTGTGGATAGTTTTGAAGACAATGTTTTAAGGTTCAATGCGATTATAAGACTAAAATTTCGTATACCAGCCATCTTTATTTTGATCAGATTCAAGTTGAAAGAGCTCAAGGATGAGGCTTAAAAAAAAAAAAAAAATGGGGGTGGTGGAGAATCACATATTCAGCACCAACATGAACCTTCTTTCATTAGCACCTCTGGATTCATTTGCACAATAACATTTGTATATATATTTATGACAGAAGCTTTGTAACAATTATTCCAATTTGATTCTGCATTTCTAAAGGACCTTTTATTTTTCTTAACTGGGACAAAGGACAAACTGGTAGGGTAGCAGGACTAACAAATCTTCTATTGAACAGGAGATGCTTTGAAAAGAAGCAAAATAATAACAAGTTTGACTCATCAACAATCTTTCTCTCCAAACATTATTCTAAATAGTCACAATAATCTCGCTGTGATATTGTAGGTAACAAAGGCAGAAGAAAAATTATTTTCTTACTAACTACAGCCCATTGACAAGTCTTAGAAACAGGCAGAGTAACATTCCTCAAGGAACTCAGCTTCCTCAATGTTAACACTCTGCTAAGAGCAAAAGGCAATCTTAGCCCAACCCCCAGGATTCTGTTGTCTACTTTAACATATAAAAATTCTTTTTTCTTTTAAGGTTTTATTTATTTATTTGGCAGCGAGAGACAGGGAATACAAGCAGGGGGTGTGAGAGGAGAAGCTGACTCGCCGCCCAGCAGGGCACCCGGTGTGGGGCTTGATCCCAGGACCCTGGGATCATGACCTAAGCCAAAGGCAGACGCTTAAGGATTGAGCCACCCAGGTGCCCCTTAACATATAAAAAAATCTTCTGGAAACTTCCTTTATCTCAACCCAAATGCATGTTGGCAATCATCTTCCAAGCATATAACCCACTGATAATACATCTGAAGACTTTCATGACTGAGTTTTTACTAAACAGTAATAAATGACCTTTTCCTAACAATAGCTACCCCCTCAGGATCCTGGAAACCTTGTTTCCAAAATACCTGGGAGGCTTATGCTATCCCTAACCCCCATCCCACTGCACAAGTATACAATGGGCCACTCCTCTCGAGCCCAAGTCAGCACTTTCTGCCCACAGGTCCAGTCCCTGAGCCTTAATAATACTACATTTTTGCACCAAAGGTGTCTCAGGAATTCTTTCTCGGCCATTGGCTTCAAACCCTAATGTTTTCCTTCATCAATTGGATCTTTTTACCAGGATTTGGTTGGGAAATGAACATATCGACTAATGAGAGGGAATGTGCGGGGCAGATTTCCAAGAATGGATTCCGTGTTTGTAAATGTGTAAGTAAATATGACGTGCTTTGGAGTGGTGGGGTTCGGAGCCCACAAGCAAGAAAGAATCCTTGAGATGTGTTTGTGATGAAGTTTTAGAGCGTAAGTGAGGTTCGGTGGGCTGAGGTCCAGAGCCAATGACAGTGAAAGACAATGACAATGAAAGAAAGAATTCTTGAGACATCTTTGGTGCAAAATGGTGGTTTATTAAAGTACAGGGACAGGACCCATGGGCAAAGAGAGCTACTGCCCTGGAGTTGTGAGGGGTGTTAAGTTTTATAGGATGGGGTTGGGGAAAGTGAGGAAAAGGGAGGTTTCAGTAGAACTTTCATATGCTAAAGAGGACCTACAAGATACCTACAAGATACCAGATACCAAAGGTCTTGCCCTTGTCAAGGTCGTTTTTTTCCCCTTTTAGCAAGCTATTAACATTAAGATCGTTGGAAGACGGTAAAGAATGTTACATAGGTCCCACCCAGGAGTGGGGGTGGGGGAAGGTGGCAGGGCGTCAGCTTTTGCTTTGTCCCCAGCCAGCCTTCTGTTCCCTCATCATTTGGGGCAAAAAAGGTGATTTTATTAAAGCCTAGGGACAAGACCCATGGGCAGAAAGGGCTGCCCTAGGGACTTGAGGAGCATTTGCTTAAATATTTTGGAGTCGGGGGAGTAAAGACAAAAGAAAGTTTCCAAAAGGACTTTCATATGCTAAGGAAGGCTCACAGGGTTCCCAAGCCTTTGCTATTGCCAAGCTGAGGTTGTTTTTCCCTCTGGCGAAGTATTAAGTATTCAGACAGTCAGAAGTTTCCTAAAGGAGTGAGTGTTACACTCTGCCTGCTCAAGTATTTGTCAGTGGGCTGCAGGTTATGAGGAAATTTAATTTTACCTACATTTCCTTTTGCCTTTGTTCCCCACATCACATAGACATTGAGAAAAGATCTCTTTCTCCTTTTGGCTGTAGTCCTGTGTGTGATGCCGAGCCCAGCTGGAACATCTTGAGATCATGAGCCGGAGAATAAGACCCAGGCAGAGGATGGCCAAGCAGAGAGATGGGAAAATCAGGAGCCCTTCGATCAGTCCCACTGCCTGAACAATGGACTGTTCATAATGGGGTATCCTGTGTTTTGTTGTGCTTTTTTTTGTTTGTTGAAGCCATTCTGAGTCTTCCAGATGAAAATACTGTCAATACGCCATCCGGGGTCTCCTTAATGTCTCATTGTGCAGACTCAGCCCGTCCTACAAGCCTTTCAATAATGTTATGAAAAGACTGAGATGGAAGTAGATTAGATCATATTAAAGATTTATTTCAATTCTAAGATTTTTCTGCTTATTCTGTAATTCTATGTGTACCACACTATTCTTCATGAGTCTCTGGAGTTGCCTATGAAAGAAATAAAGAGAAAACTACCATGTTGAGTATATGCAATAGAATAGGAACTTAGTATCTAATCTCTTATTTAATTTTCACAATACTTTAATTTTTTTTAATCTTATTTTATTAATTTGAGTGAGAGAACACAAGAGGAGAGGTCAGAGGGAGAAGCAGACTCCCCATGGAGCCAGGAGCCCGATAAGGGACCCAATCCCAGGACTCTGAGACCACGACCCGAGCTGAAGGCAGTCACCCAACCAACTGAGCCACCCGGGTGTCCCCTTAAGGTAAGTTGTATTGATCCCCATTTACAGACTAGGAAAGAAGTTAAGAAATTCAACCACATAGCCAAGTAAGTGATAGAGGCAGAATTGACCACAGTTGGTCTTTCCCCAGCATTTTTTTCCCAGTATAATTAATAGGTCCCCCAATAATGGGTCCATGATTAAAGGAGCGAGACTGATAATAAAGTGAAGGTCAAGCAAAGCTTTATTTCGTGCCAAGCATCAAAATCAAACCGAATGTTCGGGGCTGCACCTCTTACAAGAGAGGGCGACCTTTCTCTGTTTCACAGACTAACTTTTATGGGCAAAGGCCATGTAGTTGGGCCTGGCCATGCACAGGTGGCCAATGAAATTGTAACACACAGAGAAAGCTGCACAGTGATGCTAGGTGAACAACTGAATTACAATTTACCCTATAGTAGACATTTGACCTAGCCTATCACCTTGGTTAGAATTGGTGCCTGAAAGGCTCCCAAAGGGCGGGGCCCATACTCCTTGGTAGCTAGGGAGACAGTATGCAAGCCCCCCCCCCCCCGGGATGTCTCCACCTGGCCTGACCCTTGTATCTGGGCTTTGTTACCTAGGGCTGGTTTCAGGGACTTATTTTTAAGTAAGTCCCCTGCGGGAAGGGGAGCAGGGACAGTTTAAGGCTTAAACAACAAGGTTATCGTTTAACCTTGATGGAAGCCTCTGGCTAAATAGGTCCTTAGAAATATCTGAAGTTATTGCATCTTTGTAGCATCTGGAAAGCTAGACGCATGAATGAGGGAATGAGGTAAGCAAAGACTATGTAAATAAAAGTGTGACCCACTAGTTTGTGCTTTGAATAACTGATTTTGCTTCCTTGCCTCTGTAGTGTTTGACCTCAATGTGAGCTCTTATGAAAAATGGAATAATAAATTATTTTCTAGTGTTATGTGACATTTATACACATTTTGGAGATAAACTGTTGTGGGTTTGGAGCAACAATAACATGGCATGGCAATTCTAGACAGAAGGTAAAATAATTCAAACTTAGAATGTCTCATTCATTATTATTGAGATTAAATAAGGGTGTGGGCATCTGATTTAATGCTTTTGATTCTGTATCTGAATTTCAGAGTGTGTCAACAGACCACATACTGGTTTTGCCATTTGTTGTAGAGTAACAAACCTGTGAAGCTGTGAAGTTATAAAGTATTTACTGATATTTTCCATTACATCACGAGGAAAGAGGGGCATCTGGATGGCTCAGTCCCTCAAGGGCACAACTCTTGATTTCAGCTGAGGTCATGATCTCAGGATCATGAGATTGAACCCTGAGTGGGGCTCCATGCTCAGTAGGGGGTCTGCTTGTCTATCGCCCTCTGTTCTTCTTTCCTCTTGCTCTCTCTTTCTCTAAAATATGAAAGTTAATTTTAAAAAATCATGAGGAAAGAAATATCCTGCCTCTGACAATCATTTCTGTATAATGTCATTGCCATCTCTGGAGAGCAAGAGAGAGCACTCCCAGAAGAGATAAAAGAGCTGGTCTCCTGCCAGATCTCTCTGATCCTCGGCCCACAGCAAGTCCACAAAATGGTGGAGAACAGTTCAAAACAATGACTAAAACTGGGGTGGATAGTTACATAATGTAAGAAAAAAAAAGAATGATTATTAAAATAAAATATGGCCTTCAGTGCTGATTTTTATTATTACTATAATCAGCCTACAGGGGATGATTAAGTCTAAATGTCAGTAAGTTTGATGAGCATTTCTCTGAAATACATTGTCTGTATATTATATGATATGATATGGTAACTTCTCCAAGGAGGTATAAATAAAAGAAACATGTTAATTATCCTGTAATTAATTATAAGTAGAAAAGACCTAGGTATTAATAATTGCATTTACAACATGTGTTCATTTAGAATTCAAAGAAAAAATAATGATGCATTGTAAGTGTTTATTTAAAGAAAAGTAGAGGCAGATAGATTGTAGAGCAAAAGCTGTCTACCCGGATATTTGCTTTGCCTTGCATTGTTTCCTACTGTGAGTGCTACTACATTATGCATTTTGACACTTGGTTTGTATTGTGTTCTCTTTCATTAGCCAAATGTTCAATTTGTGTATATCTTGTTTTGCCAAAAATTGTGAGCTATTTGATGGCAGCCAGCGGGCCATGTAATTTTAAAAACTCCAAAAACAAAACCAAAAAGCCCTTAGATGATCACAGCAGAAACTCAACTACACTCAAACTCATCTGGCACTCTACTAAATGGACAATTATGTTAAAGGTTAATGCTAATCTCTATTTTCCAGAATTCTAGGCAATGGGACAGCATAGTTGGCTAAAAGCAAACCAAACCAAAGAGTCAGTTACTGATACTTGCTGATATTTCCCTTACAGTGCCATTTCTTAAAAAAAAAAAAAAAAAGCACAACTAATGCAGGCTAGTGGACAAAAACAAACATTATTGCCCAGTCAGCAGGAGTGCATTAGTTGAGTATCTACTAAGTAATTTTCAGCACTGAAGGTACTCAGCATCGGTCTGATTAACTGATTAATGTTTTGTCTCCACTACTCTTCAGTAATTAATACTTGTTTTCATTTCCTTTGATTTTTTTTTCTAATAAGGAAATGATGACAACTTAGAGCATTGTTTAAATTTAGTGCAGGTGTAAGATAAGATAAAGTACATTTAAGTTTAACTTTCATATTTGAAAAATTGTCACCAAAACCGGTTAATCAGTTGCCACTAGAGAGTTCATCTTTCAGCTGTGAAAAAGCTAACTAGTGTAGCAAACAGTCTGATGAACTTCATCTTACTTGTTTGGGGTTGTGTGTGCTGTAATCGGGTCAAAGTTTACTATACTTGAATAGTTTTACCTCAAAAGCATAATTCCTAAAGTTCATAAATTCCTAAAGTTCATAAAACAAGAGCTAGTAAATGTGAAGCCAGTCACTGACATTTAAATTTGGGGAATAGTGGCAGAATGTTTTCCTTTTTATGATTATGGCAAACGACTGAGCTGATCATTTTAAAGTACATTTTAAAATTCACAAATTGGCATATTTACATCTTAAAAGCTAGTGAGCAGAGCTCATAGCCTCAACCAAAGACAGAAAGATGGGGCATTTTTAAGAGTCTAGGATGTCTTGGAAACACCTAGACTACTGTGCTAACAACCTGATGTACCACCCAAAGAAAAACTGAATCTAGCAGGAGAAAAGGAGAAGGAGGGAGAGTTGTATGTGAATAAGCTGCATCTGGTTGAATGTGGAAAGGTCCTGGGGACTTCTCCGCATCAGGTTCAGTGTGTGGCGTCTAAACGTGGTGTCTCTCCCAATCCGATGGGGGCCCCCAAATGTGGGTCAATGGTAGGGTGGAAACTGGAGACAAGATAGTGAAGAGTTCCCCCGAGATAAAACAAAGGACAGAAGTTTACTGAGACAGACGGGAGCAGCGGGAAGCAGGGCTCAGAAACCGCTGTCTGCAAGGAGGTGGGGGCTGTTTTATAAAGGGGGAAGGTAAGGCGATATGGTGAAGTATGGAATTTATCTTTTTTTGATAAGTGTGCCTGGTTTGTAAGTAGCCAGTTAATAAGTTAGGGCCTATGGATAGTTTGAGGTAGGTCACCTGATGGGCCTGTCTGGATTCAGCAGGTGGTTGCCCCTGCTGAATCTTTGCCATGACCAAGTCCCCGATGCTGGAGCCTGTAGTCTAAAAGCATCCCTATACAGCGCCCCCTGATGGCCATGCTCTAACTTACAGTCTGGGCAGGGGGCAGGCAACTGAGTGTGGCTAACTGACACAGGGGCCAACCACATTTTTACAGTAACAATATTTAAATGTTCGCTGAGTAGTTTTCAAAATACCCCCCCTTTTTTTCTGAATTACAGCACTAAGCAAGTTAATAACGTTGATCTGGCATCAAATTGTAACCCTGAAAATACTTAATGGTGGGAAATTTACCATAAATGTGAAAACTGTAAGCACACAGGAAAAAAGAGTCATGCAATTAAATGTAAATAAACTCATAGTTTATTTACAAACTATGTAAAACTATGTAAAATAGTTTGTTCGTCTTTCCTAAAAAAACAGAATGTCTTTAATATAAAGTTCACAGGGTTTGTTGTTGTTGTTATAGCTTGCTTTTAAGGATTCAAAACTGTTTTACAAGTTTACTTAAGTGCTCAAGTGTCATCTGTGTATAGTGTGATTAGTTTATTTGCAAAATGCATTTCAAAGTTCTTGTTTAAGGGATTTGTATTATAACACAAATGTGTTAAGCTGCTAAGGCTCTGTTTTGATTTTGAAAGGATATTAAAAACAGTAAAGCTCCCACTTTAAACAAACAAACAAACAAAGATTAACTACTCAACAACCCAAAACAAATGATTCTTTTGGTGTTTAAAAGTTTTTGAAAATGCTAGAGCTAATGCCGGGTACTTTTTGTGAAAAGCTGCCACCCAGTGGACATTTTGTGCAAAGCTAGCTTCTTGCTTAATACCTTGATGGACAAGGTGTTTAAAACACTTTCTTTTAACCTATTTTAATAGTTACATTCCGAATGGCAACCTAGTAACAATAGCTAAAGACAAAGTGGCAGGGGAAGAAAAGTTAAAGGCTTTTAAAAATTTGAATGTGAAATGATAAGGTGATCACAAATGTTTCTGAATTTTACATTAGAGCCAAGTTCAGGGTCAACAAGTGTATTGTAAACAAAATGTGGCTATGTAAAAGTTAATGCAAAATCTGTGTCCTTTCCCGTCAGTTTCCTTAGTCATAAATGGATATATTCTCAAGAGTATCTACCTTTCAGGGCTGTTGTGAGGAATGAACAAGTCAATGTAAGTAAAGCTCTTAGAATTCCAGTTAGCAATGATCTGCTCCAATGTCACTGGTCCTTTTATCAGGTCAGCGATTTCCAACAGGGTGAGACAAAGCCCTCCTTGAGCCTTTTCAGATTTGCCGGAGGAGTCTTTTTATTAAAGCCATTTCCTCTCTTCAAGACCCCCCACAATCCCTATGGGTCACGCTCCCATCTCCCATCCGTTCCTCTCCTGTACTCACATACTGATTCAAGCCTCCCAAACCTCTCTTCTGATCGCAAACAAGCCAATACAGGTGTTCATTGAAAACAAATTTCTCAGAACTCTGATACAGATGATTCAAAAAACCAGTTGTTCTAGCTTGTGGGAGCATTAAAGCAAAAGGTGAGACACTTTGTAAATGCTTAAAAAAGGGTGTTTAAGTCCCCCAGTGCTGCTATACAAACTCGGTGGATTAAGACAACACAAACTTATCTTATGGATCTGGAGAGCCGAAGTCCGAAATGGGTCTCACAGAGCTAAACTGTGAGACGTCAGCAGAATCGGGGCACTTGGGTGGTTTAGTCGGGTTAAGGGTCTGCCTTCCTTTGGCCCAGGTCATGTTCCCAGCAACCTAGGATCCAGCTTCACAGCTGGACCCCTGCTCAGTGGGGAGTCTGTTCCTCCCTCTCCCTCTGCTTCCCACACCCTACACCTCCTCTCGTGCCCTCACTGCTTCTCTCAAATAAATAAAATCCTTTCTAAAATGTCAGCAGGATTGTGTTTCTTCCAGAGGCTCTAGGACAGAACTGGTTTGCTTGCCTTTCCCATCTTCTAGAGTGGTCTGCATTACCTGGTTTATAGCTCTTCCACCATCAAAGGTACCAGGTACAACACTCTGACCTCCACTTCTGTCCTCGTATTGTTAGGGTCCATGATCAAAGGAGCCAGACTGATACAAAGAGAAGGTCAAGCAAAGCTTTATTTCGAGCCAACATGAGAATCAAGCTGACCGGTCAGGGACGCCTCTTAGAGAGAGAGCGACCCCTCCCAGTCTTACAGACTAACTTTTACAGGACAAAGGCCATGTGGTTGAGCCTGGCCACACACAGGTGGCCAATGAGATTGTAACACACAGAGAAAGTTGCATAGTCATGCTAGGTCACACATGAGTGGCCAATTGTATTACAATTTACCCTATAGTAGGTATTTGAACTAGCCTATCACGTTGGTCAGAATTGGCACCCAAAAGGTGGGGCCCACATTCTTTAGGGAGATAGTGATTGGATATCTCCACCTGGCCTGACCCTGGCCTCCACCCTTGTATTTGGGCTCTGTATCTGGGACTGGCCGACCATCTTTTACTAGTTTCCCGGATTTGCTTTTAAGTAAGTCCCCTGGTGGGGGTTGGGGGAGAGGGCAGGATCAGTTTAAGTTTTACTGCATAAACAACAAAATGGCTGTTCAACCAAGATGGAGCCGCTCTGGCTAAACAGGCCCTTACAGTATCTTCTCTGATTCTCCTGTCTTCCTTTTTCATTCACAAGGACATTTGCATTATGTTCAGTCTGCCCAGATTCTGTAATCTCATCTCAAGATCCTTAATTTAATCATGAAATCTCCTTTGCCACGGAAGGTAAAATGCTCTGGGGATTAGACTTGGACACCTTTGAGGGGCCATTATTCCACCTCCCATTGAAGCAAACGATTTTCACGGGCAACAGGAGGAGCAGTAAACCATCTAAACTCCTGGGAAACAGAAATCAACATGATTTCATGAAGTACTTAATGGAAATCATCAATAGTCTAAAACAGCCAAATCATATACAACCACAGAGAAGGGGAAAGTAACGGATAATTGGTAGCTCAAAATATCACAATAAAGAACTTACTTTGAAACTTTCTGTAAACCAGTAAAGTAAATAAGTTCTACCACTTTCTAGCTGTGTGGCCTTGGGAAATTTACTTAGAGCTTCTTCGAGCTTTGGTTTTTCTCACCTGTTGAAAGGGGGAATAATCATATATGTAGAAATAATATGTGTAGAATAAGCCTACCTTGTTACCTGACAGGGTCACCCAAAGAAACTGTTTGGTAATAACTGAATTCAAAATGATTTCAAGTTGATCTCTCAATCCTATTGATAGAATTTGCTGTATTTTCCAAGGAGCAATGTTAAAATCAACATTCGTATCAGATTCTTTTGCATTTGTATTAGTTTTTGTCCCTATAATCACAAGGCAGTGCCACCGGATAAAGTGAGCTCAGAGTAATTCCCAGTAACAATAATCAGACTATTGAGAGTTAACAAGCATTGAGTGGTTAAAATTATACTAGACACTGCTCTAAATGCTTTATAGATTTTTAAATCTCTTTTAATCCTCACAATAACCCTAACAACATATAGTTGGTAATCTTGGCAGGACCCTTCTCAAGCTAAGACTATTGACTCATTTGCATGTTACTCAAAACAGATTTTATTGATCAAAAAGAAAAATTAGAGTGAAGTGGAATGTCATACAACTTCAGGCAGTGTCTGAAGTTATTCTGACCAAAACGAGTAGCTGAGAAAGGGTGCCTTCTATAAATCCACTTGTCTGTGCAGTTCTCTTTCCAGTATATTTTTATTTTTTTTAGCTGTTTAAATTATTTGCAGGCAGAAGCCCCAAAGGCAGAAAGATAACCTAAATTTCAGCCTGCAAACCAGGAGATGTGTTTGGAGCAGTTCTGGTCATCTCTCTCTCTTACCCTGACCTAGACAGAGGTTCAGTCTGTTTGGGAGAGAGAAACCCTTGTGGCTTCCGAATTAGTCATTCTGCCTGAGTGTGGCTTCCAGTGAACTGAATAAAACAGAGACCAGAATTGGATACTCTGTTATCAGACAAGCAGAAGAGAGTTTGAGGGGAAAAGCCTCCAGCATAAACTCCCTCCACAGGGATGTTCTCAATGAGTGTCTAATATATCTTGTAACATGGACTGGAAGTTCTGACCATTCTTGCGTATCAATGAACGAATCAAAGAAAGGAAAAAAAAATGAAAATATGTACTTTGTCTTCAGGGAGTGCTTAAACCAAAGTGAACCAGAAGAGTATCAATAGATGTGGTTTTCTGAAGACCAGTAATTGTGATAATTTTTAACACGGAAATTATAAGCAAAGGACTCAGAAAATGGCCATAGTATTACTAAATTTCTTCTTCATTAATCTGATTAAAAAAGGGGGAGGCTTGAAGAAGGGTGGTGTTTCAAGAACTGTTATTTAGTATTTAAAATGAACCCTCAAGTTTGAAACAAAAATATTATCAAAAAAAGTTGTGAGTACGTCTTATAGTCAAAAAGATCATGAAAAGTAAAAAAGCATCTTCTCCTTCAGCTTCATTTACTTTATATTAATTACAAGAGAAAATTAGTTGGAAGAACCTTCCAGATGTGCAGGCAAAATAAGGACTAGATTGAGGTATGATTTAAGTATCACGGAATGGCCAAAATGAATAAAATTTAGTCCTAAAAGTAGCTGTGATATATGAAACTATGTCCACGTGGTTGGTTCTTTGGAAGCCTGGAAAGATGCCATCTACTGGGATTCAAAGTGACATTTTTATGTGCGTATATTCACCTATTGCCACTTGGCAAGGAACATTCTTTAAGGAAGGAAAAAACAAAACATGCATGATTTCACAGGGAAAAGAGTAAGAACACCCTAAGGAAACGGACAGTGTGAAAAGTATACTGCTGGCTTGGGGGACTCTGAGCACTGGCTCCTAAAATGGAAAGTTCTCTGTTGAAATGCTTATTTGGTCACCTTAATTATTCAGCACAGCATTTAAGATGTAAGTAAGGGGGTTCCTGGGTGGCTCAGTGGATTAAGCCTCTGCCTTCGGCTCAGGTCATGATCTCAGGGTCCTGGGATCAAGCCCCCCATCAGGCTCTCTGCTCAGCGGCCTATACCCTGGGGCTAATAATACATTATATGTTAATAAAAAAGAAAGAAAGAAAGGAAAAAGGGTGGAAGGAGAGAAGAAATGAAAAATAAAAGAGGGGAAAAGAGACGATCAAAAGAGAGAGAGTGGAAGTTCTGCCAATTCAGTTTACCTCTGACTGCCCCCAAAGTTCAGCATCCAAAGCTGTCCCCCCCTGGAAAACTGAGAGTCACCTAGAGGGCCAGTTTTCACTGTCACTATTGTTGTTATTACTTAGTACAACAGAAATTATTTAGAGGTAATTATTATTATCTTGATTTTGCAAGCAGGATTGATGAAGAAGAGGCAGAGTTTCTTGGAGGTAACGTTTCTCTAGGTATTTCATTTAATTTCATTAAATCATATAGTCCTAGTACTAACAAGCACAAAATGGAAAATGTAGGATTATTTTTCTTTAAATATTTCTTCTCCTGGCTGCCAAGTTTATGTCAACTACACTTAGAAGCTGTTTACTGATCAAAAAGATGTTAATTTAATCACAGAGTGTCTGAAACTTGAAAATAAATAATGACTCTATGTCACTAGGCATTTTAAAAGTTATTTGATAGAAGTTACCATTATTGACACATGAGTCATTAAAAAATAGAACTTTTGTCATTTTTAGGTAAGATTGTTTATGCCTTTCTATAATTGGCTAATGTAAATGATAATCTTACAATGTAATTTTGTCCTGCTTGCATCATTCACTCTGACATTATTGAATGTTAAAATAAAATATGAAAATGAATTACTTATAGGACGAATGCAAAGCCACTGGATTTAGAGCTGAAAGGAACCTTGGAAGTCATACATACTTCAATCCAGAGAAGCCAAGTGTCTTGGGCAAGATGCCCCATCTCCAGGAGGAGGAAATAGTTCTTACATATGGCATTGTCTTTTTACACACCCAACCCTGCATGTCTAGGAGATTTTTTTTTTTAAGATTTTATTTATTTATTTGACACAAAGAGAGATCACAGGAGTCGGGGGGGGGAACGCAGGCTCCCCGACAAGCAGAGAACCCAACGTGGGGCTCGATCCCAGGATCCTGGGACCGTGACCTGAGCGGAAGGCAGAGGCTTAACCCACTGAGCCACCCAGTAGCCCTTAGGAGATTTCTTACAAAGGATATTCCTGAGAGCTCAGGAGCAGATGTACCCTTTCTGGATTTTCCTCTAGAGTAAAAAGGGGTCACAACACAGTACACAGAACCATGCTTTGTGGCTACTTAGATATTTGCTCCTTAAAAAGTCTTTTCCTGACCTCCCTACCTACAATTCACCACTGACACCACTGTTACACACCACATTATCCTTCACCTCTTTAACCTGCTTAGTTTCCCTTCAAAGCACATTTATGATACAACGTTGTTGTTACTGTTATTGGAAATTGGCTGACTGATGGGTTAGGTAAACCACAGGAGAGCGGGGGTCTTATTCCTCCTGTTCACATGGCATCCCCAGTGCCAGGGCAATACCTGGAAAATGTTAGATGCTCAGAACACTAACCCCACCTTGGCCCCATCATCGGGGTGATATACCATTTACACTTGAAGATCTAGCCCTGAAAGTTGATTTGTGGAATTTAGAAGAGAGAGAGAGAGTCTCTCTCTGGATCCCCAGGCTACAGGAATTAGGTAGGCAGAGGGCTCTCTGTGGCCAGCGGCTCACCAACGAGGGGGAAAAGGTGAGAAAGATTCCCAGAAAAGTTAAGGACCGAAAGAAGAATGGGGAGAAAGGTACTGATAACATGTTTCACGTGTAGGGAAGGCAAAACTTTACCTCTCCCTCTCTTAGGTTTTCAGTCGACACTCTAACAAAAAGATTGGAGTTTATGAATGTGCACAGTGCACATCCCATGACAGAAACCGAACGGAGGGTAATTAAAAATGGCGGCTTGGATTCCAGCTTCTGTAGCATCTTCAACAGAGAACAATGCATTACAGAGAAATGACAGAAAAAAGCACAGAGTCGTAGGCTTCCAAGGATGGCAAACAGGGAAGGTAAACAGAGGCAACGCTTGAACAACACTGGATTGAACTGTACAAGTTCACTTACATGGGGATTATTTTTTATGTAGAAGTACAGTATAGGGGCACCTGGGTGGCTCCTTGGGTTGAAGCCTCTGCCTTCGGCTCAGGTCATGATCCCAGGGTCCTGGGATCAAGTCCCGCATCGGACTTTCTGTTCAACAGGGAGCCTGCTTCCCCCTCTTTCTCTGCCTGCCTCTCTGCCTACTTGTGATCTCTGTCTGTCAAATAAATAAATAAAATATTTTTTAAAAAAAGAAATATAGTACTGTAAATGTATTTTCTCTTATGATTTTCTTTTTTTCTTATTTTTTTTAATTAACATTTTCTATTCTCTAGCCTACTTCATTTTAAGAATACAGTATATAATATATATGACATAAAAGTATGTGTTAATCGGCTTTTTTTATGTTACCAATAAGCCTTCCATCAACAATAGACTATTAGTTAAGTTTGGGAGGAGTCAAAAGTTATATGCGGATTTTCATCTTTGGGTGGGGGGTTGGTGGTCCCTAAACCCTGCACTGTTCCAGTGTCAACTGTATATGGGAAAAAGTAAGTTTTATTTGCAGATTCCTCTGGAGGATATTGGGGTTGATTGGAGTGTCACCAGAAAAAGAATTTATTTCCTGTCTTGAGATAGAAAAGGGGAAGCTTTTCTGGAGCTTGCTGCTTCTTAATTGCCTTCATGTCAAAATAATTTTTACGTCAAAGAGGCCAAAATATGGGGTGACATATTTTGGTTTCCTTCACTTACTCTGGTCCAATCAAGCCTAGATTCATTCAGTTCCACAAGCCCTAAAATTTCTTCATTTGCTTACTTCCTCTAAATCCTGTTCCTGTCATTTGCAACTGAAAAGGTCTCAACAGTGGAAATTATATGAAGAACAATTATGGTGCCTTGGCCCTGGTCTGTGATTTACTGTGATATTTTGTCAGACTTAGTTTCAAGATTTCTCTTAATTGACTTCAGGTTTTTTTTAATTACAAGGGAACAAAATCAAAAGAAGGAGCACTTATTAGCCACCAAGATGACTTATTTATGACTGAGGCAATGTCTGGAAAAATCAATTTACTGAAAATGTTTCCCACAGGTTTGCAGATTTTAGCAATTTATAAAAGCTACTATAATTCACACAAGGAAAACCGTCATTGTATTTCCAATAATTCATTTTGAGAAACTTGGCCCTGATTGTGTCAATTTTGTAGAGAAGTGTGCGTTTAAAACTCACATAGTGCATAGGCACTGTTTCCCATAACAGCGTATAAAAGCTGACAATATATGTCATCTAGAGGCTGTGTTGACAACAACTTGTGTGTGTGTGTGTGTGTGTGTGTGTGTGTGTGTGTGTGTGTGTGAGAGAGAGAGAGTGCGCACGTGTGAACACTCCGGCAAGATATGTTTGAGAGTTATGTTCTTGCTACTTAAATAAGATGACATGGATATTGGAAAACAAGCAGCGTATTTTGTAGAACATGAAAAAGTTTAAAAACAAACAAACCCACCACTCCTGACCAGGCGGTGGTCCCATACCGGGTCCATTGCTGGTTTGCCTACCCCTTCCACCACAGAGCTACTCTGGCCTTCGTGTGAAGTGAGTTCTGAAGTGAGTTCAGTTTATAAACCATACTTCAGTTTATAAAAGCTGATATTCTACTTTTTTAATATTGAAGCTTTTCAGTATGCTTAATTTATTTATTTCTCAAGGTGTTGAATCAATGTGGTGGTACAATCCAAGTATCAGAGGGGATTTCTTACAAATACTTTTTTTAAAAAAATATTTTATTTATTTATTTGTCAGAAAGTGTGAGAGAGAGCACACGCAGAGGGAGCGGCAGGCAGAGGGAGAAGCAGGCTCCCCACTAAACAGGGAGCCCGATGTTGTACTCAATTCCAGGACCCTGGGATCGTGACCTGAGGCCAAAGGCAGAGGCTTTAACCCACGGAGCCACCCAGGCACCCAAGACATGTATTTCTGATTTATTTAATTCATTACAACATTTGTTTCATAAAAATGATTCCAATTTCAAGCTGCGTTTAAGATGCATTTGGGGCTTTTAGTCTCTCAACTAAGAAATACTTTTCTAAAATTAAAGAGAATTTAGAAAGTTTAGTTTTAAATGTGACAGCCATGAAGCTCCTGGTGTTCTTAATTTGGAACAGTTTCCTTCCCTTCCTCACGAAATATGAATGGCTTGTTTTAATTTGGAAAGGGCTCCTTTTCCTTACTTGAGGGCTAGCCCCTGGGATATCACAGAAGTTTGATTAGATATTTATGTTGTATTGCTGTAAAAAGAACTGACCACTGCACAAAAAAGAGAGGCAGTAATATGGAAAGGGGAGGGAAAAGTTCCAGGTGTCTAGAACTACATGCACTATGTTCATATTTAGGCAAATGAGTGTTAGCTCAACAGTAGTGACTGTTTGCAGAACCTTCATCAAATATATGGTAAAGATTTTTAAAAAATAATCAGAAGCAACCATATGCTACCTCATAATTAGTCCTATATAAGCATTGAATTCCACTGAGTTTGTCTCAGAGTGCTAGTTAAATTGCTTCACAGAAACAGATGTTTGAGTCTACAAAAAAAGACGAAGTTCAAATACTGACAGGATGTCCTCTTAAGGTTCATCCACTGGCACTGTCCTGGGTCATGCCTCCATTTCTTTCTTTCTTTCTTTTTTTTTTTTTAAAGATTTTATTTATTTATTTGACACTAAGAGAGATCACAAGTAGGCAGAGAGGCAGGCAGAGGGAAAGGGGGAAGCAGGCTCCCCACTGAGCAGAGAGCCCAATGTGGGGCTTGATCCCAGGACTCTGGGATCATGACCTAAGCTGAAGGCAGAGGCTCAACCCACTGAGCCACCCAAGAGCCCCCATGCCTCCATTTCTTACCTGATACAGTGTAACAGACTCCTAGCAACATACCTACTACCACCAATCTCTTTCCTAACCAATCTTTCTCAAAGATAATTGCCCAACTGAGCCATGCATGCACTCCTATTAAAAAATCTTTTAGTGATTGCCTCAGTCTATAATACTATGTCAAAATCTTCAGTTTGGCATATAAGACCCTTATAATATGGCTTTTAACCTATTTACCTATTTTTCCTTTTTACCACCCTCTTCCAGTCCTAAAACCATCCACTCCAGACAATCACCATGTGTGAGACAATAGGAAAAAAAAAAATACACACACATAAATATGCATATATATGCATATATATACATATATATACATATATATATACATATATATACATATATATATATACATATATATACATATATATACATATACATATGCATATATATGTATGTATACATATATATGCATATGTATGTGTGTGTGTGTGTGTGTGTGTGTGTGTGTATCTGCCCCTAATTTCTGACACAGAGGTTGGAAACCCTTATAAGTTCTTGGGTCATAGGAGTGTCTTTTGTTACAATGAGAGGACTCTGGGTGGGCTTTTAAATGGTTTCCAAATAAGGGTGGTCACCATAAAGACCAAGCCATGAATAGAAACTTTGAATTTTTAGACCCATCCCACACTCTATTGAGGAGGGAGAGGGGCTAGCAATAGAATTAAAGATTATTCAAAGCTTCACGATAAAGCCTCCATAAAAATCCCAGAGAGCTTCGAGGTTGGCAAACATATGCAGATACGAGGGAGGTGATGTACGCCAACCCCATGGAGAGACAAACTCCTGTTGTGATCAGTACTCTTCCAGACTTATGCTTTGTATCCCTTTAGCTGGCTGTTCATCCATATCTTTTATCATGTCCTTTGATAAATTAGTAAATGTAAGTGTTTCCCTAAGTCCTGTGAGCTGATCTAGCCAATTAACTGAATTCAAGGAAGGGATTATACGGACAGCTAATTTATGGCCAAGTTGGACAGAGGTTGTGGGTAACCTAGGGAACTACTACATGTGATTAATATCTGAAGGAAGGAGACAGTCTTGTAAGATTGTCCTTAACATGTGGGGACTGACACTCTTCAGGTAGCTGGTGTCAGAGTTAAGTTAGATTGTAGGACACCCAGCTGATATCATAGAGAATTGTTTGTGTGGAAATCCCCCACACATGTATTTGGTGACCAGAAGTGTTAGAAATGAAGTGTTTTGCATGAGTAGTAAAGGCTCACAGGACCAAATAAATCGAGTCTGGGGGGTAAGGGCCCTTCACCTTGCAAGGAAATAGGAGTCCCCTTGGGCTCAAGATCTTTCAAAGTAATGAAGCAAAAGCCAATGAACAGGGGTAGAGATCGGGGGGGAATGATCAGGAAACTCTTTCCTGTTAAAGACCTTTCACAGGAAGAAAGTCCCATTCCCATGGTCCAGGAGTATAAGATCAGTGTAAGACTGAGGATAAACCAAGGCAAACAAGAATCCCTTGTGTTTACCACAAGCCCATTAGGAGTGATAACCAACACCAATCCACTGTTGGGAAAGGGACAAGAAAGAGAATGGACAGAGGCTCCCTCTTAAATTCAGGCATGCAGGGATTGCTGAAAGTCAGAGGTAGAGAAAACCTAAGGAACAAACTGGTGGCCCAGGTCATATGGTGGTCTGAGTCAAGAGCTAGTGAAATATCCAGGAGCAGACAAATATTGTAGAAAGCTGTACCCTGTAGGCATTGTGCACTGGAGGAAATGCACTGGCCAAGAGGGGGAAAAGAAGGTGGGCTTTCTGAGAACCTGCTCCTTTATATTGCAATGTCTCTCTAATGCCCACTATTAACAAAATTTAGTTTTATGCCAGCTGGCAAAGGGGGGGGGGGATATATATATATATATTCCAGATCTGTTTTTGTGAATGAGATAATGAAGCATAAATTTGGGGCTACAAATTAGTAACTGAAACACATGGTATGTCTTTTACATCTCTTTATTTTTATTTTACTTATATGTTTTTATTTGAGTGGACTTCTTATAGACAGCATACACTTGGGTCTTGATTTTTAAAAATAGAATCTAGGGTGCCTGGGTGGCTCAGTGGGTTAAAGCTTCTACCCTCGGCTCAGGTCGTGATTCCAGGGTCATGGAATCGATTCCCACATAGGGTTCTGTGCTCAGCAGGGAGCCTGCTACCCTTCCAATCTCTCTGCCTGCCTCTCTGCCTACCTGTGGTCTCTATTGGTCAAATAAATAAATGAAATCTTTAAAAAAATAAAAATAGAATCTGATAATCTCTGTCTATAATTGAGTTATTAGACTATTTATATTTAATGCAATTATTGGCATGGTTAGACTCAACCATACGATTTTGCTTGCTGTTTTCCAGAAAATTATTTTTTGTTGTTTAGTTGTCGTTTTGTTATTATTGCTGTTTTTCCATTTCCCCCTTTCCTGCCTTTTACTGGATTAAATGTCAACTTATATGTCAATTAAAGAATATGAATTGGGTGACTACTGCAGTATTCTATAACAATTCAACCAAAATGATTGTGGTGTTCTCATACTTTGCCTTCCTACAAATGAAAAATCATGGAACTAGAGAACTGTTTCTATTCTGTATTAAGAATCATATTCCAAAGAAATGGTCAGACAAATGTTTGTATCAGTAAACTGTCTATCACTTTGGCTCATCTAGATATATTTCTTGTGATGAAGATTTGGGGCTGACTGGTATTCAGTGTTTTGAAAAACACTTAGGACTCATTTTCTCCAGGGAATGAAGATTATATTTCTGGTATTCTGGAAGCTCTATCTAACACCACTGGCATAATTTGGGGAAAAGAAGAAACACAACACCCAATGACTCAATTTACAGGTAATCAATTATAGCTATTACTCTATTCACACCATGTAGCCCATGCTTACCACTTGGGTATTTTTTAGACAACAAAAGAGAATTACCATCAACATGTAAAGGAGATGTGAACACCAGAGATCTGCACTCAGTGTGACCATAAATCAAAATAATATGTTGCTAAAACAGCTGTCTGAGTATAATGGAAAACAGGTTATGGCCACCTTCC
Organism: Mustela lutreola; assembly: GCF_030435805.1. NCBI lineage: Eukaryota > Metazoa > Chordata > Mammalia > Carnivora > Mustelidae > Mustela > Mustela lutreola. The sequence goes on from NC_081303.1 coordinate 60,307,375, forward strand.
CAGAAGTTAACTATGTCTGGAAATCAGCTTGGGAAGGCAAAAAAAAATTTCTGAAGAGTTAACTCTGATGGAACAGTAATGACTCTGATGGAACATCATTCCCTATTATAATGCTGGTAATGAGCTTATTATCCCCTCACTCAGGACAAATGGTTAGATAATTTAGTCACTATTGAATCCTTGGTCTTTAAAAGTCAGTAGCCAGATTTGGTAGACATCAAGGTAAAGAAATGAGCTTGTATGTAAACTATGATGATGACTAAATATGACAGGATGTATGGCTGGATGGCAAAGCCTTTAATAATGTTCTCTAATGAACCAACTGCCAGAGATAAAAAGAGAATGTATCATCCCTATGTTGTAAGCTGTTGGGGTTGAACAGATAAGAAATAAGATGTCATCCCTATGAAAGTAGATGGACAGTATCAATTACAGAGGAAATGTTTCGATATTTTGTGCTTTTGTAAGAACAAACCAAATCATGTGGCATAATATTACAATTTGAACACATGAAGAATTGTTCTGATTAATTCCCATTTCTTTCAAACCTGGTGATGATGGCATGGGATTTGGATTTATAGTTTTCAAAGAACTTTATATAATGATTTATTAACTTTTAATGAGAATTCAATATATATTGACTAATGGTTATGAGAAGCTTTTACTCTTTAATAATGTAAGATTTTTAAAAGTACTCTACTAAATATATTAATCAATATTATCATCAGAGAACTTGCTCCAAAATAGAAATGGTAGTGTAGCCAAAGTCATCTGTTTTAATTCTTCCTACACTTTACAGAACTGTTGGTACACAATTTTTTATAAAGAAGAATCACATATTTATATCTGGTTGTATGTAGGTTTCAAACTTTATGAGAAGTCTCATATTTCAATTTCAGTAACTAACCCATATTTCTGATTTAAGGTTGCATGACATCAGGGGTAAATGGGAAGGACAATCCAAGCTCTGGGTTCCAACCACCCATTTTCCTCTGGATAAGGTAAAAGAAAATCATTATATTGTTGACTTCCTGCTTCTGGTGACAATTTGGGAAGATAGTCCTGCCTAAAAATTTGATAGCAGGGAAAAAAGAAACAAAACAAAATTAAACTAAACTACTCTCAAATCTTCTGCAGTTATTTGTCTAAAGGTGAAGATTGCTCTGTTCTTTGGAAAGTTACAATAATGGCCTGATCTACTAAGCATCAGTAGGCACTGGACATGGCCTACGTTAAGAAACTTTCTCTGTGAAAGGTTAGATAGCAAATATCATAGTTTCAAAGGCCACGTGGTCTCTGTCAAGACTACTCACCTCTGCCATTGTGGTGTGAAAATAGCTATAGACCTGGCTGTGTCTCCATAAAACTATGTTTCCATAAAATCTTATTTACAAAGACAGATAATGAGTCAGATTTGACCTTTGAGCCACAGTTTACCAATGACTGGTTGAGAAATCAGAAGATAAAGGAGAATTGAGACAGTTCTGCCTAGTAATTGTGGAATCTTCCATTGCAGATCCAGGAAATTTTAGTAGATTATATTATCACTGTTAGGAGTATTATCCCTGAGAACATCTTGTTTTATCTTAGGAAGGGAGTGTGTGTGTGTGTGTGTGTGTGTGCGCGCACATGCGCGTGCGCACGCGTGTATCGTATGAGAGAAAGACAGGGGACGAGGGGGATGGAAAGATATTAATTAAAGAGTGTTAAATAAAGGTACCCTTTAGAGAGGTGTGAGCAGATTTCAGGGATCCGGGAAATGGTGGTAAAATACACAAGGAGTAGGAACAACAGGAACCACTTTACCTGTTTTAAGGGAAGACATGATTTACAAGGGTCCTCATCAGAGCTAGACCTCTGAAGGAGGGATAACTTACATGAAGTGTGACCATCTAAGATGCAAACACTTTCAGAACTGTGGAGAAACAGGGAAAAATAAATCCCGTGGCCACGGTTTCCGAACTGTGTCCTGAATCTCTTGCTAGCACCTCCCATTGGCTAACACAAATTGCAAGTCAGAGGAAAGGGAGCCCATGTGATGCAGTCCCACATTTAAGTGTCACATAGCACATAGGAAAAAAGAAAAAGGAAAAAAAAAACAAGGAGTGTGAAAGGGCTTAGCATTATTTCCAGGAGTTACCACAGATGACAAGGTATTGCAGGATCCACAAGGAAACATTATTTTTGACAATGTATTTGACAACATATTTAATTGCATCTAAAAATGCAATAAACTGCAATTACTAAAGTATACAACTTACTAAGTTGGCGCCGGACATGTACATCCAGAAAATCATCACCCCAATCAAAATAATGAACATAACTATCACTCAGAAAGTTGCCTTGAACCCCTTGGTAATTCCCCCCACCAAATACCTTTCCATTTCTCATGCCCAGACACTGATCTGACCGCTTTCTATGACTAAAGACTGGTTTATATATTCTAGAATTTTACATAAATGTAATCACACAGTACTTACAGTTATATTAACATTCATTTAATTATTTTTACACTCATCTAGGTTTTTATGTGTTGTTCTTCACTCCTTTTTATGGTTGAGAAGCCTTTCACTATAAGGAATGGAATTTGTTTAGCCTTTCACCTGATGATCAATAGCTGGATTGTTTCTACCTTTGGCTGTTACAAATAAAGTTGATATAAATATTTGTGTCACAGTTTTTATAAGAACATGTAAATCATGAGTGGAATGGTGGTCCCCAAAATATATGCCCAAATCCTAGTTCCTGAAACTGTAAATGTGAATTTATTTGAAATAGGATTTATACAGATGTAATTAAGTTAGAGAATCCGGAAATGAAATCATCCTGGATTTAGAGTGGGCCATAAATCCAATGACTGGGATCCTTATAAAATAGATGAATGGGAGACCTGACACACAAAGACACCTTGCATTCCTGGGGAAAACCCCACCTCATTGTGCATATATTACTCTTTTTTTCTTTTTTTTTAAAATATTTTATTTATTTATTTGACAGAGAGAGAGAGATCACAAGTAGAGAGGCAGGCAGAGGGTAGGGGGAAGCAGGCTCCACACCAGCAGAGAGCCTGACGCACGGCTGATTCCAGGACCCCAAGATCACACACCCGGAGCCAAAGGTAGAAGCCCAGCCCACTTAGCTACCAGGTGCCTAGGGTTTTAGCATTTTAGCATATGAATTTGGTAGATGACACAAACACTCAGTCCATTGCATATGATTCATCTTTCATCTTTCTCTCATTCTTTTACTTTTAACTTATTTGAGAACTTATACTTTAAAAGCTTCTCCTTAAGGTGGTCTATAGTTAGGTTTTGCTTTTTTTTTTTTCTCCTAAAGATTTTATTTATTTATTTATTTGACAGAGAGAGAGGGAGAGATCACAAGTAGGCAGAGAGGCAGGCAGAGAGATGGGGGAAGCAGGCTCCCTGCCGAGCAGAGAGCAGAGAGCCCCATGCAGGGCTTGGTCCCAGGACCTTGGGACTGTGACCTGAGCTGAAGGCAGAGGTTTAACCCACTGAGCCACCCAGGTGCCTGGTTTTGCTTTTTTATCCAGTCTGATGAACCTTGCCTTAATTGGTATGTTTAGACCATTTACATTTAATGTGATTGTTGATACAGTTTGGTTTAAATCTACCATCTTGCTAATTGTTTCCTATTTCTATCTTGCTTCACTCTTTTTATACCTTCTTTTGCATTAATTAAGTATATTTGTTATGATTCTGTTTCTCTTGTTGTCTTAGAAGAACAAACATCTCTCTGTTAAGGTAATATTTGAGCAGAGTTCTGAAGAAGTGAGCCCTTTTTCTACCTCAGGAAAAAACCTCATAAGCAGAGGGAAAAGCAAGGTGTAAAACCCTGAAGCTGGAGCATATTTGACATTTTGGAATATTAACAAGGTGACCATTGTACCGGGAATGGAGTAGAGAGGTAGGAATGAACACGGGAAGAAGATAGCAGGAGACTGAATGCTGATAGGTGGTGTATGAGATCATCTCAGGCCTTACTAGTTTTCTGGGAGTATTCATTGAACATTCTTTGCTTCAGGCAAAGGCCTTTGCTGTCATCCCCACCCCCAAATTAAACAAAACTTTCTCTGAATCACCACCACAATCTGCCCAAGGGAACCTCAGGACCAATCTGTTCATGCCAATTTTCCCATTTTATACTGTTGCGCACAAAAATTCAGCACTTAGGTTTTTCATTCTCCAGTCTTCACCCCCAGCACACAACCTTTCCAACTGAGCTTTGGAATTTATGGTCCCTCAAAAGGAAAATTCCCTTTACCTTCACTCTCTTTTCTAAATATTCCTGGCACAGGCTAAAAGCAGGCTCTCTCCTACGAACACTGGCTCTCTTGGTTCCTTCTCAACTGTAGGTTATTTTCTTTCCCATAATCCTCATACCATGGGCCTGGAGGGGAGATGGCGTCAGGACCAGACACCAGTTTTTCCAGATTATTGTCCTTACATCTTCCCCTTAAACTATAACTTCTTTGATGAGTTTGCTATCAGATTAGGAATGTGTTTTTTTGGTGAGGTTGGATGGGATCCAGTGAACCTCTGAGTACTTTTCCTTTTGTTATGGTTTGCCTTTAGATATTGACAATTCTGTGGGAGATCAGTCATCTCATGCCTATGGTTATAACCTTTGATACACAGAGTATACCACTCGAGACATACCCAAATAATGGGTGTATCTACACCCGGGGTGGGTCAAAAGACAACCTTAATAACAATGACCAACAGCAAACACTGGGCAAGTTATCTATCCTTGTGGCTCAGTTTATCTTTACGTGTTGGCTAGATATGGTCTTTTTTCTGTACATAAAGACATAACTGTAATAATTATCTTCTACCTCTCTTGAATTACCAGGTTTTGCTCTCTACTAAATGGTTTCCATCAGTATATAATTATTTCTTTTGCCATCTTTAGAAAGCCTTCTTTTGACCTTACTTCCCCTGCTTGCTACTGTCCATTTCTTTACTTTTCTTTATAGCAAAACCCCACTAATCATGCTCTTTCTCCCACTGCTGCACTAGAACTATCCTTACTTAGGTGGTCACCAACTTCCTTCATGTTACTAAATCCAGTGGTCCATTCTCAGTTATTTTATTTGACCCATTATCTCACTGGACCTCCTAATCCCTTGCTTTTCCTCCATCTTGCCAAAACCCCTGTTTTTCTTGGCTGGATCTTCTTCCTCTCCCAGTCTTCCAAATTAGATAGTCAAGGGCTCTCTCTCCTGATCCCTATGCTTGTCTCATTCTAACCCTCTCCCTTACGATCTTAGTCAGTTCCATGTCTCTACCAGCCACATCACTATTGCTAATCCCCAAGTTTTATTTTGGCAAAGATTAAAAGTATTTTCAATTTGAATCTTTCTTCCAAACTTCCAGCTTTTAAAACAAATGTGTTTTGGGATTTGCTTTCCTTCAGTGCCCATGGTTCTTGGTCATGCAGCTTTGAAGAATGAAGAGGTAGACCAGACATAGAGTGGTTGGCAGCAAAGCCAAGTTTATTGGGAGACAGTACAAAGCTCCTGGAAGAGGGAGGGGACCTGAGAGGGTTGCCACTTTGGTATTTAAATCTAGGTGTTTTATGGGCTTGTTGGCAGGCGGCTTTAATCTGATTAACTTTCCACCTGCCTGGCACCCAGTCAGGTTTTGGCCATGTGCTCATCTACCAATCAGATTCATGTTCATGTGGGAAAGGGTGGCAGGCTCCTTCCACGTGGTGTCGAATAACAGGATGGGATGTTTTTCCTTTTAAGGGTAGTGTTCTCTCAGGACAGGTCCCTTGCCCCTGCCTGCCTGGATAGTCTTCCAACTATCCTCCTAAAGCTGCCTACTCAATATCTCACTTGAATACACTGAATTCTTGAATACCTACTAAGGGATTCTGCACACAATCCCACTGTGGGGAAAGGCGGGGTTCACCTGCCACCATCAGGCAATTCTCTGGACACCAGTAGGGGATGGGGTGCAGTTCTACAATTCAATTCTGACACTATCTGCTCGGACTCCATAGATTAATAAGAGTTCAGTCCTACAAGAGTGTCCTCTACTTCAGATGCCAATCACAAGCATAGGTTTTTAACTGTGCTTCTGACTGACCGGCTATAGGTCAGAGGGTCCCCCGACTTACTCTTTGGACTTGAGACACTAGTTGCAAAGTAAGGTTGCTCTCTGTGCTTCTGACTGGTGGTCACAAATCACAGGTTCTTGCAAACCTCTCCTTGGCTTTGATTCATTTGTTAGAGCAGCTCACACAACTCAGGAAACCCATTTACTCCTAGATCATGGATGTATTACAAAAGGATATACCTCAGGAATATCAGGTGGAATATTCAGGTGGAAGAGATTTAAAGAGCAAGATATGGGAAAAGGCTACATAGATTCCATGCTCTCTCAGAGTGCCAAAACCCCTGAATCTTCACATGTTCACCAACCTGGAAGCTGTCTCAGCCCTGTCTCTTCAGGGTTTTACAAAGGCTTCATTGATTAAATCATTGACCATTGGTAATTGATTCTTCCTGGAGGTGGGAGTTGTGGGTGGTGCGACTAAAAGTTTGAACACACTAATCATAGGGTTGGGTCTTTGACGAACCAGCCCCTAACCTTAGGTTATCTAAGTGCTTTCCAGAAGTCACTCATTATCATAACTTAAGAAATGCTTATTGTTCTCATCATTTAGGAATTTATAATGGTTTTAGGAGTTCTGTCCCAGAACAGAGGATGAAGGCCAAGAATCTATTTCTTATTATAAATCATACTAGCACAAGCCTTAGTTTAACTCCACATTGCCTCTTGAATTCCTTAAAGGCAAAAATCTGTTAGTAAGTGATCTTTTTTATATTCTTCCAAGGTATGGGCCTAGAATTAAGCGGCCTTTTTTGGGCACCTAACTTCTATCTTGCAACTTTGAATGCAGAGTTTCAGATTCTGGTAGGAGCAGACATTACGGGTTAGAGCAAGGACAGCTAACACTGTTTAAAATATGAGCAAATCTTAATTTCCTGCTCTTTTAATTGGAACCGTTACTCATCTTCTCAGTATAAAGTGAAGGTTTAAGGTATACACTGCAAAGAGGTCCTGAAATTAAACTGCCTGCCTACAAATTCCTGCTATGCCACTTGCCGGCTATGTAATTTTAAGCAAGTTTCCTGATCATTTTAAGTCTCAGGTTTTTTTAAAATTTGTAAAATAGTGGTAATAATAGACGTGAAGAAAAAAAATGACAAGAAATATCTAAACCATCTAGCATGTGATAAATCCTTAATAAATCCTGTTAAAAACAAGACCATAGGCCCAAAATGATACCACTTAGGCCAAATCTAAGTGCCAGGTGGCACCTAACCTGACTGCAGTGTCAACCTCCCCCAGAAATGTAAGTTTTAACCAGTCATTCAGGAATTTTCTAACCGGTACCAATAAAATAATTTGTTACGTGGGCCTTCTCCATCCCTCAAAAAGACCCCTCAAAAAATTTTTAATCAAATTTGGATAAAGTCATATCATTGGTATATTTTTCAGCAGTGTTCTTAAAAAATTATGACAGGGGCATCTGGGTGGCTCAGTGGGTTAAAGCCTCTGCCTTCGGCTCAGGTCATGATCCCAGAGTCCTGGGATCGAGCCCCTCATCGGGCTTTCTGCTTAGCAGGGAGCCTTCTTCCCTTCCTCTCTCTCTGCCTGCCACTCTGCCTACTTGTGACCTGTCAAATAAATAAATAAAATCTTCAAAAAAAAATTACGACAATAAAAATAAAATCATAACATCAAGTAGGTCTTCTGTTTGAGTTCTTAATGTTAAAACTATTAAAAAAAAACCCCACAATTCATGCTAAGAACTGTTAAACAAAATCCAACTGAGTAAAATTGCAGATCTAATTGGCTTTATTCAGTGATTCATGAATTGGGCAGCTCCTTAGAGTGGTACAAAATGAGAAACATCTTGAGAGGCAAAAGGAAGGTAGGACTGGGAGGTTGAAAGACGAAATTATTTCAGGCAAGGTTACCTTCCCTCAGGGGAGGATAGAGGCCTTATCTAGCAGGTTACCTCACTGAAGCTGATCTGGAAATTCCAGACTAATTGGTTTAAATTTCCACTCCTAGGACAGGCTGAAACTGCAATTAGGTTAGGCATTAAGGGTTGTTGTTGTTTTTTTTTTTTTTCTTTTTTTTTTTTAAGATTTTATTTTTAAGTAATCTCCACACCTAAGTTGGGGCTCCAACTCAGGTTGCGAGAACGGGATGGCAAGAACCAACTCCCATATTCTTCCCACTAACCCAACAAGGCCCCCACAGGTTAGGCATTTAATCTTGATGGGGCTTAGCAAAAGTGCCTCCATATTGGGACTATTTCCTTTTAAAAGAATTTAGGACTACAGATTAATAAATTCTGAAACATACTGCACTTTGTTCGCTTTTGTTAGCTAATATGAAGTGTTATAGTGTTAAGATTTTATTCTGGGAGGTGCCTGGGTGGCTCAGCGGGTTAAGCCTCTGCCTTTGGCTCAGGTCATGATCCCAGGGTCCTGGGATTGAGCCCCGCATAGGGATCCCTGCTCCATGGGGGGCCTGCTTCCTCCTCTCTCTCTGCCAGCTTCTCTGCCTACTTGTGATCTCTGTCTGTCAAATAAATAAATAAAATATATATTTTTTAAATTTATTTTTTAAAAGATTCTATTTTTAAGTATTCTCTATTCCCAAGGTGGGGCTTGAATTCAAAGCTCCCAGATCAAGATCTGCCATGTTCTTCAGACTGAGCCAGCCGAGTACCCCTTTGTGTTAAGATTTTAAAAATATACGTATATTTAAAAAATATGTTTTGGGCTTCCAATATATATATATATATATATATATATATATATATATATATTAGTTAAAGCAAACCCTTTTTTTAAAGTGTGCATTTGGATGTGACTTGCCCTAGTCCAGAAACACACTGCCCTGCTGTCTAGGGGTTGTTTGTTGGTGTTTTTTTGTTTCCTTCCCTGCTCATCAAAACAAAAAAACAAAACTGCTCGGGGGACCAGCTGGCGACCGAGGAGGGGAATACAGGAACGAGCTCGCTGCGGTGAACGCTGGCAACAAGTTGTAAAATCCCCAGATTCTCGCAGCGCGGACACCTTCGACGTCAGGCATCAACCACGGGCCGTCGGGGAAACTTCCTTCACCTCCCAAATCCGTGCGGAGAAAGGAGACGATACATAAAGTTGCTGAAGGGCAGGCTGCCCGGACTTGCCCCCCAAAACCCGGGAATCCGACTCCCGGTGTCAGAAAACCCTACGAGTCACAGGGCACAGCCGGGCGCGCGCGCGGAGGAGGAGAGACTCGGAATCCCGCCCGAGCGGGCGGCGGGCCAGGAGCGCATTCCCTCGCCTCCCCTCGCGCCGGCCCCGCGGGGCTGGGAAGCTCCTCCCCGGCCCTTCCTTCCTCCTCCTCCACCTCCTTCGCGGCCGCGGCGGGCGAAGGGGCGAGCGCTGCGGTATTTTGTCCCCAGCGGCGACCCCTTCTGCCCGGCGGGCTGCGGCGGCCGCCGTGGCGGTGGCGGCGGCGGCGGCGGCGGCTGAGCGCTAGGAGAGGTCCGGGCCGGCCCTGCGGCCTGGAGGCCGCGAGGGGCGGAGGCCGGGCCGCCCTCCCGCGCTGCGGGAGCGGAGGGGCAGAAGCGGCGGCGAGGGAGCTCGGGCCGGCCGCGGGGAAGGTGGGGGAGGCTCCGCGCACCTCCCGCCCTCCGGCCGCCCCGCTGGCCCAGCCACAGCCTCCGCCGCCGCCGCCGCCTCCGCCGCCGCCTCGGGCTCCCGCCGCGGGCTCGACGGCCCCGGGCGGGGAGGGCGGGCGGCGTGCGCGCCCGGAGCCGCCGGAGATGGCGGGAGGGCACTGCGGCGGCTTCGCCGCGGCGGCGGCCGGCAGCGGCGAGATCGTGCAGCTGAACGTGGGGGGGACCAGGTGAGTCGGCGGAGAAGGGGCTCCGGGCCGGGGATGCGGCGGGCGGCCCGCCGGGGGGCGACGGGGGCCGGGTGTCGCGGGGACCGGCGCGAAGGTGGGAGCCGAGCCAGGCGGGGCACGCGGGGGGCCCTCCGGGCGGGAGGAATGTCGGCGGGGCTCGGGCTCCAGTCTGGGCTCCGGGAGGAGCGGCCGCAGGGCCTCTGGGACGAGCGCGAGCCGGGCCCAGGTGCCCGAGCCCGCCTTCCTAGAAGGCCAGCCTCGTCCCTCCCCCTTTCTGAGCTGCCGGCCAAAGAGGAGCTTTAAAAGGCCTTCCTAACCTCAGCTTACAGTGTATTTGAAGAATTTATTTTGTAGACGCCTGGCCTCGTGGTTTGGCTCTTGCAGAGGAACCTGCCTTCTCTCCGGGCAACCGGGGGGGGGTCGGTTGGCTCGGATGAGGCGGCCAGTGCTCTTTCCCCCTCCTAATTAAGGAGGGTTTGTAATCTCAGGACTTCGGTGGATGGGGTGCAGTAGATTGGCAGTGCGCTGTTTATTTTCAGTTTCTGGGTGCCTGGCTTTGGACGATCTGTTCAACTCGCAGGCCAGTGGGTCCAGCAACTGCAGTTTTACCAGTTCTGGAAAGCCTCGGGTATGGGCACAGTGTGGCACGGAGTAGACAGACTGAAGCCTCTTTATCCTCTCTCTGCTTTCCACTCCGTGTCTGTGCCTTTTATTATGCTTGTGCGGGGGGGAGGATCATTTTTGGTGGATTTGCTATGGCTTATGAGTCACTCTTCTCAGGCATGGGACTTTGCCAGCTCTGTTGGAAGGAAGGGGTGGTTGAGTTTAAAGCTTGGTAGGAGATGAGCGATGAAATGGCTCGAGAATGTGAAAGGGTTTCAACATGTAAAACTTAACTACTATTTCTTACAATGCAAATCAGCAGCGGTGTGGGCCGTAGGAATAAAATGTATCATGTTTTAATCCTAAACATTTAATCATTTTCTAAGTGTGCTACAGAGTTGAGCCCAAGAAACAGTAATTCTTCATTCTTTCCCTGTTCTTTCCCTCACATCCGGAAACAAAACTGTTTAACAGTGTAAGATAAGATACTACATTATTGCATTGTATAGATACCGGTCTTTTGGAGAATATTTATGTCTCCTCATGTAAGAAATGGATTTTTCCCCTAAAATACACATGAAAATTTTGCAGGTTTGGTAACTTCCGGATGCAAAAAATTGACCGACTATTCCACAAGAGTTGGCCTAGAGTGTATGTTAGCACTAGAGTCATTTAAAATTCCTGCTCTGGTTCCTAATTGCTAGAGATTGTGGACATCTTTTTTCAGGCATTCTAAAGGACATAGACTAGTATGATAAAAATTAAAGGTGTTGTTATCTACTGTATGTTGAAAGTGGGTGGTGGAAAGAGTGCATTCTTGTTAATGAATGTAGAGTTCAGTTTACGTTTTTAAATCCTAAAAGGCAGCCATCTTGGAGCTGGAACATTTTATTTTGTTTCACTGTGTATAGAACTAGATCATAATAGGATTTAAGGTTTTCTTTCTCTTAGCAAAGAATACAAAATAAGGTAAATGTATTATTAAGATTGAACAATTTAGAAAAGATGAAAGTTGTTAGATAGGAATGAAAAATTAAGTAAAAATTCCACGAACTTTAAATTGGCTAACATGACATAGTTTTTGAAATAAATAATGACATGACCTATAGAAAAATAGAACATCAAACTCCAGGCATTCTGAGAATATTTTCTTGAGTTACTTTGAATCATAGACTCTTGGGAGTGTTTTAGGGCTAGAAGGGATTCAGAAGGCATCTGTATATGTTGTACAGAACATATTAACACAATCACTTAAATCATTATAAAGGAAAAAAAAAATCCTGATTTCATTGTCATTAAAGTTGAGGAATTGCCACTGGGAGAACCACCTGTGGCATAGAAGGAAAGGCTCTGAGGTGATAGAATAAAACTCAAAAGGAGAGTGTACTGTGAGCAGAGAAGCATGTGTTACAGGTAAGATGTGTGGTGTTGCTACTGTTGTGTCTTCTGTGTGCTCGCGCCCACCCCCCCATCCCAGGATGTGAAACTGGAAATACTCAACGGAATTACAAAAATGAGCAATGATTTTTATGATTTATTTTACATGTAATGGGTGATTCAGGAAATAGAGAAGATGAGGTTTCATTTAGAATTAACATTATTTACCCAAAAAACCCTAAAGAAGTGAAAAGAAACCTAATATGACTCAATTTGTGATTAATTCTATTATGAATGGGTATGATTTGAGGCCTCATGAGAGAAGTGACTTACTTAGCTTAGCATATGATACCCTCTGGTTCCATCTGTGTCGTTGCAAATGGTAAGATTTCATTTTTCTGATGGCTGAGTAATATTCCATTGTATATGTATACCACATCTTTTTTATGGCATCTTCTGGGCACATTGTGGGTATGAGATAATAAAAAAAAAATTAGAAAAGGCTTTCAAATATATTGCAGAAAATTATGCTTGTCAGATGTAATTTTAAATGACATTTTTATGAAGTCATACTTGGATCTTAGTTTTAAAGGTCTCTGGGTTTTTTTTGTTTTTTGTTTTTGTGTGTGTGTGTGTTTTTCCCATTTGTCTTCCTCTTGTTTGAAAAAAGAAAGAAATTGGTGGGGTGAGGATCCAGTTCCTTTGCCCAGAGATTTCGAATTATTAAACCTACCCCAAACTGCTGATTTTAATTGAAATTGCTAATACAACTTTAAGCAGACCTGTGTAAATTTTCTAAGTAACACAGAATTTGAGTTATCTGGCAAACAATTTGCTGAATAATTAATTAATGTGAAAGATCATAAATTATAATGACCTATTTAGAATTAATGTGATACCTCTCAGAATACAGTGATTTATTATTATTATTATTTTTTTAATTTGGGCAGTGGATCCTTGTATCCTTCAGTTTGCCATTTGCTGGACTTGGCTTTTATTTGGCTTAGTCAGTTTCCTTTGACTGTTCCTCAGTTTTTCTTAAGATTCTGCGAAGATACACATTTCTTGAATAAACTGCTTGAATCCTCTCTTAATCTGGTAAATGGGCACAGGGACTGCTTTAAAGCGGTGATAATAGTGTTAGATAATGAATGTGGAGGAACAAAGCTGTCTCTTAGGCTCTCTTCTGTGTGAGGACACGTGACGGCAACAGCAACAGGTAGTTGGCTCCAGTAGGCTGGGATAAAGCCCCCCCAGAACAGGTCCTACTGAGACAACTTGGACTTGATCAAATAGCACCTCAGAACAGTGAGCTACTTACTGAGCAGTTTTTGAAGGAATGAATGCAACAAAAGCTCAAAAAGATAATATAGGATAGAATATTTGGAGAAACCTTTATAAGGAGAAGGTATCATCTGAGTGATGTCAAGAAAATGGATGGAGGTAAAGATACCGAAATGGTAAGAAGCACGAATTGTCCGGGGTATTGAAGTATTGTCTTACAGATGAGAAGACACTCGTGTTGGAAAGATGAAACAGGACCGAAAGATAATTTTAAGTGTCACATTAATAAGTTCAGATTTGTTGTGATGGACTTAATTTTGATTCTTCAGGAAATGGGCATCTGGAAAATAGGGTTTTTAAGAAGCAGTATATGTCAGTGAGCTAATCATTTGATTTTGTTGAGAGCTCTTTGAATAATCTTAACTCTGAATTGAAAGTGGAGAAATTTTAAAATAATGAATGTATAATATTGATATAGCTATAGCTGTGTAACAACTTGTAAATTATTAGCCGGCATATTAAAGCAGGTTATTGAATATTGAAATTTCAAATCATGTCCTTATTCATAATAACAGATAATTTTTAATTGCAGATTTAGTACCTCAAGACAAACTCTTATGTGGATTCCAGATTCTTTTTTTTCCAGGTATTTCATGTAATTCTTTCATATCATTTTTATAAAACTTGATCATTGAAATAATAACAAACCTCCCTTTCCTGGTTAATGTTTTTATTTCTTGGCTAAAAAAATCTGAACTCTTAGAATTAAAAATTTTTTATTTTACTTTGGAGATAGGATGATTCATTTGTATTGGTCTTTGATACTTGATAAATAATTAGTACATTTTATGCATAGTCAGATTTTAAGAACTAACTCTGGCTTATTCATGTCTTCTAGTTTGCTGAGTGGAAGAATTTCAACACTTCGAGATGAAACTGGTGCTGTGAGTGTAATATGTTGATACATGTTTCTAAATTGAATCAACTAATGCTTGCAATGCTTGCAATGCTTGACCCTTATTATATAGTGACTCTAAGAAAACAGACAGAAAAGCTGATCTTGTAATAACCGCTAAATGAAAGTGACATATATGTACTTAAAAAGTTTAATTTCTTGTTGTATATAGTTTTCCTATAGTTAATAGATGGGCACTCTAAATGGAATAGTGAATATAACAACTTAAGTATTTGTGATTAGAGGGACGTGAGGATATGAGCTCACATTGTCCGGAGAGGAAGTACTTTTATTTTTTTATTTTACTTTTTTAAAAGATTTCATTTATTTATTTGACACACAGAGAGAGATCACAAGTAGGCAGAGAGACAGGCAGAGGAGGGAGGAAGCAGGTTCCCACTGAGCAGAGAGCCCGATGTGGGGCTCAGTCCCAGGCCTCTGAGATCATGACCTGAGCCGAAGGCAGAGGCTTAACCCACTGAGCCACTCAGGCGCAGTGGAAGTACTTTTAATCAGTAATTAAAACTTTAACAATAAATAAATGAATATAAATACTAAAATATTTTGATACTGAGTTAGAATGCTAAAACTGTTAATTAGTGAAGTCCTGTGATTTCTGTTTGTTGGAGAATAACCTGAAGAACTTGGAGAAATGAGGGAAGGAAAGAACTATTAGGTTTAAGTACAAAAATACTGGTTTATACATTTAAAAAGCAGTTATAATGTGTGCCCCATTGTATATAAAATAAATGGCTAGTACTCATTAAAAAAAAAAAAAAAAACTTTCCGAATGGAGGCAACAAACTGGTCAGAGGTATTTATTTCCTGTGATGGGATTTGCATATGAAATAAGACAGCAAAGGCATGTTGTCCATACGAGATTATAGAAAAGATAACAGTAATAAGATTCTCTGTGATCTGCGGTGTTTCTCCAGCTTCTCATTGGTTCTAATGAAAACAAAAGCAAGAATTTATGAAGTTAGAACAGCCTCATTCATTGTATAAACATAATCATAGTATAAAGAGCTACACTGTAAGCTACCATTCCCCTGTCTAGCTGACTAACCTAAGCTTAAGAGGTGTTCAGTTTTATGATCCATACTTTTATAATTAATTTGAAATAGCAGTGGTATACATTCCCATAGAAAGTTATCAAATATATATTTCATATTTTCTAAAGCATTTTATTTTCTTGGTATGTATTCTGTGTTTTTTTTTTTTTTTTTTTAAAGATTTTATTTATTTGATACAGAGATCACAAGTAGGCAGAGAGGCAGGCAGATAGAGGTGGGGGGGGGGGAAGCAGGCTCCCTGCCCAGGACCCTGGGATCATGACCTGAGCCAAAGCAGAGGCTTTAATCTACTGAGCCACCCAGGTGCCCTGTATTCTGTGGTTTTAAGAAATGTTTTTTGTTGTCATCCCCCATCCCTAGCTTTTGAGCAAATTGGGATAATAGGATGTAAAGGTGTTAGAAGAATAGTATTCTTTTCCAGTTTATCTTTTTTTAAATTTTATTTGAGAGAGAGAAAGAAGAGAGTGCACTGGAGCAGGAGTGAGAGTGGGGCAGGGAGAGAGGGAGAAGCAGACTCCCACTGAGCAGGGAGTCGCACACTGGGCTCAGTCCCAGAACCCTGAGATTGGGATTGGAGCCAAAGGCCGATGAGTAACTGACTGAGCCACCCAGGTGCCCCTCTTTTCCAGTTTTGGCAGCAGTGTGTGCCGTATTTACTTTCCTTGGTCATCCCTGTCTTATAGAAGGACACTGTTGTTTAAGTGATTCACATATGAATCACGAATTATGTCACTGTCACCAATAATTAATGTAAGAAGGCATTACTTGTGTGTAATGTTCTTGAAATATTTACTGAATTCTAGTAAATTTCAGATAAAATTTCTCCCTTGGGTATCACTTTTACCAAAGATACCAATAAACACATGCCATTTTTCTTACAAATTAAAATATTATCAATATAATAGTAGGTTTTTGGGGTGGGGAGACAGTATTACATTACATGCACAGAATTAAAATTGCATTCCAACTTTAGAAATACTCAAATTTAAGAGTGGAATCAAGTAAATACAGTATTTAAATAATTTAGTGTTTGTTCCCTAAGTTTGTATTACACATATTTATGTTAGTTCATTTTTAATTTGAAAATAAGACAATCCTAAAAAATAATTCTTCTTTTGTAGATATTTATTGATCGAGATCCAGCAGCATTTGCACCCATTTTAAACTTTCTTCGGACAAAAGAACTAGACTTACGGTAAGAAATGAATCCTTTTAAAGTAAATTCTTACTAATAGGTATGTACTTCTGGTATATTTTGTGGAGAGGAAGGTCCCCACCCCCCAATTATTTTTGCTTAAAAGTTTTCTCCAAATTAAACTCAACAGAGACCATCCTATCCACATTCTTCCTCTAAACTGTTCCCAGCAGCTTCCTAACCAGTTTCCTGCCTTCAGTCTTCAATTGCTTTGATTGGTTTTCCACACTGTAGCTAACATAAGCTTCTACAAATACAGATCTCATCTGGTTGCTACCTGCTTAAAACTCTCATTTAAGGGGTGCCTGGGTCGCTCAGTCATTAAGTGTCTGTCTTCGGCTCAGGTCATGATCCCAGGGTCCTGGGATCAGAACCCCCTGCTCAGGGAAGCCTACTTCTCCCTCTCCCACTCCCCCTGCTTGTGCTCCCTCTCTCGCTCTGTCTCTCTCTGTGAAATAAATGAAAAATCTTAAAACAAAAACAAAAAACAAAAAGCCTCGCATTTAATATGTTCTTAGATTAATGGCTAGGGACTTTGGACTTTATTGTTTCTTAAGGCTCTCTGTGCTCTTGCCTCTGCTGAATTTCTCTTGCTTTGATAGTTTCACCCCTTTCTGGTCTTGGCTTAATCCAGACCTCTTCAGTGATCTGTGCTGTGTCCACCTAATACAGGTCTTCCTGGTCTCCTGTCCAGCTAACACCGCAGCATTCCTTACACGTATTCCTTTTCCAGTAGTCTCTCTTCTGTTCCACTTTAAATTCCAACAGGGCAAGCATTATCCTGTATATGCCCAGGATCTAACATGGGTTTTTGTAGATAAATGAATGACCACTTAAACTATTTCTTTAACTTTGTAACTTTGCCATAGTCTGGATTCCTACCAAGAATTTACAATCTAATTTGGATCTTATTATTCTTTTATTCTGTATATTCCCAGTGAGCTTTCACTGAGCATCTCTTTATACTTTTTTTAGATACAGTTTTTAAAATTCTAATTGTTTAAGGGTAACTGGCTGGCTCAGTTGGTAGAGCTTGTGACTCTTGGTCTCAGGGTTGTGAGTTTGAGCCCCAAACTGGGTATAGAGATGACTTAAAATCTTCTAAAGAAATTTTTAAAAAAGTTCTGGTGGTTTATTTTACCTACTTCTTTATAATACTGTATGATTTTTGACTTATATTCACTGGCATATGGGCTCCTTAAAGGTGAACAATTTTTTGGTCTAGTTTGTTTCCTGGGATTTTTCCAGTGTTAAAATAGTGCATATAGTAGCTTTTCAACAGATACTGAATGAATGAATAAAAAAGTTCATTGGAGCTTTTTGTTTGTTTTCTTGGTCTAGATAGAAGTGACATATAAATTACTAACTGCTTACTTCTTGAGTAAAATTATTTTGACCCCTAGCATTTGATTAAAGAAGTCTAAATTTACTTCTAGTCAGTGTCCTTATTGATTAATCCACCATTAGATAACTCAGGAAAGGCAGAACAGGTAGATTTTAATATCTGCAGTTACTGAGTGTTCTACTTGTAAATTGCTGCCCTATTTCACTTAAAGAGGCCTAGCAAATTAAAATTTTCTGAGTGTTGTTACCTTTTGAAAGAAGATAGGAAGGAATTTTAAAAATACTGTGTTCTAATTCTCTACCCTCCATAAAATTGTTGTGATGCCCTTATCACACTTACAATTACATGTTTGTTTCTTTGTCCTCCTCAGGAGACTGGAGTTCTCAGGAACTGCTGTGTCCTGAGCCACCTTGTAATTAGCCAGTCTACTCTACTGTTAATACAGAGGGTATTGAACTAGAGTAAGAAAGGTTTAACTGTTTCTGTGTTAAACCAGTCACAACCAGTGACCAATAAAAGCAATTTAACACTGCAGTTGCATATGTTTATTAAACACAGGGATTTTTTTTTTTCTTGTAAGACTTTTTCAGAGCAGTTTCAGGTTTACAACAAAATTGAGAGTAAGAAAAGAGATCTCCCACGTATTTCCTGCTCTAGTCCCACACATACGTAGTCTCTCTCACTATCAACACCATAATCACAGAAAACTCGTAGTTTATGTTATAGTTAACTCCGGGTGTTGTGCATCCTGTGGGTTTAGACAAGTGTATAATGACCCATGTCCATCATTTTAATATGCAAAGTGTTTTCACTACCCTAAAAATCTTTTGTGCTCTGCCTGTTGATCCCCACTCTGTGCAGTCATTGATCTTTTTATTAGCTCCTTTTCTAGAAAGTAATATATTGGGAAAAATACAGTATGTTGACTTTTCAGATTACCTTTTCTTTCACCAATACCACACTGCTTTGATTACTATTAGCTTTACGGTAAATCTTGAGTGGGTACTGGCAGTCCTCCAGTTTTATTCTCCTATTGGGGGGACTTGACTCTTCATATAAACTTTAGAATCAATTTGTCATTATCCATAAAATAACTTGATAGAATTTTGATTAGGATTTAATTGAATTTTAGATGAAGTTCAGAGGAACTGACATCTTCAAAATACTGAATCTTCAATCCATGAACATGGAATACCTTTCTGTTTGTTTAGTTCTTTGAATTTGTTCTCTAGAGTTTTGTAGTTTGCTTCATATAGATCTTACATAGTTTTTGTTAGATTTATAACTATTTATTTATTTATTTATTTATTTATTGCTGCCAACATAAGTAGTCTTGTGTTCTTAGTTTTAAATTCCATTGTTCATTATTGGTACATAGCAATTGACTTCTTTATACTAGCCTTGTATTCTGCAACCTTACTATAATCATTTATTAGTTCCAGGAGATTTTTATCTACGTTTTTGGATTTTTCTACACAGATAATCATGCCATCTGTGAATAACCATTGTATGTCTTCTTTTCCACTCTGTGTGCCTTTATTCCACTTTCTTGCCGTATGGCATTGTTGAGAATTTTTACATCAGTGTTCATGAGAGATACTAGTCTGTAGTTTTCTTATAACGTCTTTGGCTTTGGTATTAGCTCAATGCTGGCCTCATAAAATGAGTTAAGAAGTATTCCCTTGTTTCTTTCCTCTGAAGGAGATTTTCGAGAATTGGTATGATTCCTTCCTTAAATGTTTGGTAAAATTCACAAGTGAGTCCTTCTGGGTATGTTACTTTTTGTTTTGGAAGATTATTATTATTGATTCAGTTCTTTTAGTAGATATAGATCTACTCAGATTGTCTCTTCTTGGGTGAGTTTTGGCAAATTGTGTCTTTAAAGGAATTGGTCCAGGTCCATTTCATCTAGGTTATCAGCTTGTGGGAATAGAATTGTTCATGGTACTCTTTTATTGTCCTTTTAATTTCCATGGAGTCTGTAGTGATGCTGACTCATTTCTCTCCAGTTAATATTTTTTAAGTAAGGACAAATTATAACTGAAACCTAAAATGAATCATTAGTATTGTAAACTCTTTTTTTTCCTTAAGTATCGTAAACTCTTAATTTTCTGTTGCTTTTACTCTTTGTTTTCATATTATTTGACTGTACTATAACATCTTCTGGTTAGCCTAACTCTTTCTAAGGCTAGTCTTTTTTACCCCCTCCTCTTACTTTATAGTTTGCTTTTATTTTTGTTCTAATGAGAGGAGAACCACTTATCTGAAGTTCTTTGTTCAATAAATATTTATTACATTTATTATATATAAGCACTATGTGAGGTATACAAAAATACAAGGAGGTCACGCTTGTAGGGAGCTTTGCAGCATAATTGGGGCACTTAAAATATGTGTAGAAATAATTACTATGAAAATAGAAAAGCGATTAATGCCATACAAGAATGATTTCTACTCATTTGCCTTATTAGGTACTTACTGATAATTAACTTACACTAGACCTTTGAAGCCCTAATCTCTAAGTCATCCAATTCATCTGCATAGGAATGGTTTTTATGTAAGGAAATGTTTTTCTTGGCATGCAGTTTTTTATTTAGACATTTTAAAATGACTGAAGATACTAGGAATAAAGTAAGTTTTAAAGCCTTATACTTTTTTCACATTAAGAACCTAGTACTTCATCTTCTGCTTCAGATGATAATCCAAGTTGCTGCTACTGGGGGATATATATCATTTATCTGGTTTTTCTTTGTAGGGGAGTGAGTATTAATGTTCTCAGGCATGAAGCAGAATTTTATGGAATCACTCCATTAGGTATGTGTTGTCCTGATATTTTATATTTATGATTTGACCTTTCATGTAGCAAACTTGCCTAATGAAATATATTTTATACTAGGTCCTGTTTTTTGACGGACTAGTTCAGTGTGCTTACTTTTTGTGGTTTTCCATAGTAAATAGATGTCCGTTGATTTAACTTAAACATTTCCCTTTTCTTTCCTTATCCTTTTGAACTAGAGAAGATAAAAATGGAGTGCTGTTTTTCTGTTTGCATGTACTCTTGACAAGTTTGCTTTGAAATGTTTTCAGTAAGAAGGCTTCTCTTATGTGAGGAGTTGGAGCGCTCGTCTTGCGGCAGTGTCCTTTTCCACGGTTACTTGCCTCCGCCAGGTACTTCTCATTGATTTAGTCTTTTAAAAAATGGTTTTTATCTGTAAGCCAGTACAAACATGTATATTAGAAAATCTCTGTTTTGATTATTGAGTTTCTCACGTAAAAATATACTGGAAATGTTGCAAGCTTCAAATTTAACAGACGTCATACTGTATGTTAGAACGGGGATGTGCCAGACTTTTTCTTTTCTGTAAAAGGCCAGACAGGCTTGTGAACTACAAGCTCAGTTCTGCCATACACTCTATGGAAATAAATGGCTGCAACCAGTACAGCTTTATTGACATAAACAGCCGTGGCCCATTGTTTGCCAACCCCGATATCAGAGCACTGGTTGTCAGTCAGTTGTCCTTTTGGTAGAACCCCAGGAGCTCTGCAGAAATAGGTCAGTGTATGGGAGAGGCAGTGAATCGTGTGTTAGCCCCGCCCCAACCTTGGTCCGTTAATAGAGTTTGCCTTTACCTGTGTTAAGGTGGGCTTCCGAGCAAGATTTCCTTCCAAAAAAGACTGCCCTGGCAAATAAAAGACATTTGACAATAAGCTGTAAAGAAGTTGCCGTGATTAAGTTGTACCTCACACAAAGCTGCCAGACGGTAAATGCAAACACTGGAGATAGACTGAATGAATTAATGATTGAGTTCGGTAACGTAGAGCTAGGTAGTAGAAATGAAATGCAATATGATAAATCTTCATTTTATTTATCACATGTGACGTCAAATATCAGAAAATCTGTTGAAAGAACTTAATTCATTTTCATTTTGTTGTTTTTAATGGTAATTATTTGCAATAAATTGCTATAATGGAAGATACGTTTTGGCTACGATGAAATTCACATTTGTATATTTCTTTGAAATTCACATTTGTATATTTCTTTGTTACCGTATAAAATTTTAAATTTTTAGTAGGTGGAACTTAGAAATAAATTTATCTTACTGTGTCTTTTTATAGGTATCCCCAGTCGTAAAATAAACAGCACAACTAGGTCCTCTGCTGGTTCTAGGAATGGCCTGAATTCCACGGAAGGTGAAGCTCGGGGGAACGGCGCCCAGCCTGCTCTCTCTGGAACAGGAGAAGAGACTGTGCGGCTAGGTAAGCAAAGGCCGCAGAAATAGACAAAAATGCATATGTTTTTTGTTCTGAGTGACATTGAGTAATTATTTTTTAAAAATGTAATTTTTGCCTCATCTTTCTTTTTAACATTCATATCTTGAAAAGTCTTGTAGAACATAATTTTTATTTCAGAAGTGTGTGGTGATCTGTTTGCTCTCAACCTCTAGGAATTGGCAAACTTGTTATGTAAAGAAACAGACTGTAAACATTTCGGCTCTGTCCGAACTGTTCAACTCGGCCATTGCAGCGTGGAAACAGCCAGGGACAACAACAGATGTGCATGTCTCTTTCAGCAAAACTTTATCCAAACAGGCAGAAGCCTAGAATCAGCCCATGGGCCATATTTTAGCATCCCCTGCTTGAGAACATAAAGTATTTCTTTTTCGAAAACCAACAGGATTTCCTGTGGATCCACGAAAGGTGCTGATAGTTGCTGGCCATCACAACTGGATCGTAGCTGCATATGCCCATTTTGCTGTATGTTACAGGTACTGTATAATTAGTAATTGTTTGCTTGTGGAGAGAGGGTGGTTTTAATAACTGTGATTTTATAGTTACAGACTTAAGAGTTGCTTGTCATTTTTTTTTCCTGCATATCTTGCCTACTTCTGTATCTCTTAATTTTTATAGCTAATGGTAAGATTTACAGAGAGCCTTTGTCTGTTTCCCACTGGCTATCAACCGATACAACTAAGCTATCTTGAATTTCCTTTTTTTTTTTTAAGATTTTATTTATTTATTTGACAGACAGAGATCACAAGTGGGCAGAAAGTCAGGAAGAGAGGGGGAAGCAGGCTCGCTGCTGAGCAGAGAGCCCGATGCGGGGCTCGATCCCAGGATATCATGACCTGAGCCAAAGGCAGAGGCTTTAACCCACTGAACCACCCAGGCGCACCAGAAGTTACTTTTTTTTGCTTATTATATACAACCTCTGAATCACATAACTGTTGTACTAAATGACGAGGCAGAATTATTAATGTGAGCCCTGTGATTTTCTGTGAATAATGATTTCAGTCTTTTGTACTCTATACTTGGGGGTAGTGAGACTCTGCAGTGGTCATGACTACCAAATAGTTGGGAATGAGGTAGTGAAGCAAGACAGTTGTGGGGATAAGTGATACAGTTTAATATCTATAATGTTAAAATATATATCTATATCTATAATATATATCTATATCTATAAAGGCTCACATAGACACAGTTGGGTTTTATTAATTCTTGCATTCTCAGAAACTAAAAGAGAATGAGGAAGAGTATAGACCAGTGATTTTTGTTTTTAAATTGGGGAAGGGGTAGGATTCTTAGTTCAGAATCACTGCAGACAATGTTATGATGACAGAATGGTGTAGAAGCACATAAATGGTTGTGATATTCTAGCTTAGACTATGATCCCACTTAAGTGCTGAAAAATAAAATAATATATAAACATTTTGTCACTGTTGAGTTTAGATAAGAAAAAAGAGCCATAATAGGATAAAAATATTTAATAGGTCTTCTCAAGTTTATAAATGCATTTTAAGAATCCAGATTTAGGGGCCCCTGGGGTGGCTCAGTGGGGTAAAGCCTCTGCCTTCGGCTCAGGTCATGATCCCAGGGTCCTGGGATCGAGCCCCACATCGGGCTCCCTGCTCAGCGTGGGGCCTGCTTTCCCCTCTCTCTCTGCCTGCCTTTCTGCCTAATTGTAATCTTTGTCTGTCAAATAAATACGTAAATAAAATCTTAAAAAAGAAAAAACAGAATCCAGATTTATTTTTTTAATCTAAGTTTGTGGTAGGTTTGCCTTGTGTGTAAAAAAGGCTTTTGTAATGGTAATCTCTGCTTTATGTTTTCATTGCAGTAGGGATTCAGTGCCAACTTTTCGTTTTGAGAGCATTCTGTGTTTTTATTCCAGTTAGCAAATCCTATGGAAATAACTTTGGGTCTTTGGGGGGATGACTTTCATATGAAGCAAGACTGATGTGAAAGAAGGATTTTTTTCCTTAGGAAGTGTTTTGAACTTAACTTACGGATCTAAATTGAGAAAACTGTTTTAGACTTTACTTTTTAATTTGCTCAAATACTATATACATATTTTTGTTGATGAGGAGTTCCAGAGGAATTATGAAACAGTTATAATGAATCCAGGTGTAACTTTTGTTACTGCTCAGCAGTGCTAAAGATTGCTACTTGCCAGACAGAGGCACAGAGGCATGCAGTTAAATTACACGAAGTTTTACTCACTGAATGACAAATACAAAAAGAAGGATGTTGTTACATCTTCCATTCTTTGCGTTTGCTTTTGACCATGACCTACCTTTGCTTTCACTGGATGTCACTGATGACAGACTAATATGCATAGTGACAAAGGAAAACAATTGAGGATATATTACATTTCCTCATGTACAGTTAAATCATTTAACACAGTGGCAATAAAAAGATTTCAGAAGAAATACTCCAGTTCTTTAAATAGCATAATCTTTTCCACAGTTGTTTTTCCACAGCTTTTTGTATTAATAAATTTAAAACCCTAAAAAATGAAACAGTACATGGAACCCCAGTATGTTCTCACCTAGATTCACTAATTTTCTACATTCTCAGGCTTTATTTTTCTATATATTTATTAATGAAGAGTTGTTTCCTTTTATTTCCCCAAAGTCTTATTTGAGAGAAAGATCATGAGAGGGAGGAGATTCCATGCTGAGCCCAGAGCCCGACCAGACCAGAACGGACATGGGGCTCCACATTGGCCGTGACCTCAGGACCCTGAGATCATGACCTGAGCCAAAACCAAGAGTTGGTCACTTGCCTAACTGTGTCCCAGGCGCCCCAGAGAGGAGTTATAAATTGCTGCCCTCCTGGAGCTTGCATTTCTTTTTAGACGTTTAATCCATGTAGAGTTTACTTTTGGTTTATGGTGTGAGATTTAGGAATCTCATTTCTTTTCTTCCAAGTGGGTAGTAACTAATTATGTTCTAGTTATTTATCACATAAATTACCTTATATATTGAATTTGAACACCCTTCTTTATTTTACTTTATATTTATATGTATACTTGGGTCTAATTTTAGATTGTCTTCTGTTTTTCTGATATATTTTATCTATTCCCATACAATTTGATGTACACTATGTTTGCATTAAGTTTCAGAACGCTGTTGGACATGACTCCCCCACTGTATTTCTTTAAGATTATGATGTGGAAGGTGCATAGCCGTCCTGATTTCATAGTGTTGGTTCACTGGGCAGGAGTGAGGAAAAGAGATGGAGTGCTGTTCAGAGCTCATTCTGTCTTGTTTTATGTATTTTCAGTTTTGTATTATTTGTATGGAATATCATAAAGCATACTTTTTTTAATCTTGGTATTTAATTTTAACTTAAAAACAAAGGTATCATATCAATAGAGTTAGATTTTCTAATTGTTATAATACTTTCAAATACATTGTCCTGATACCTTTTATTCTTTTTGGCATCTCTTTATTTTATAATATCTTAATTTCTGTAAAGATAACTTTGAAGTAGAATCTCTGCGAAAGATTAGATCACATACAGTTTTGTTATATTTCTAATTAATGATCACAAAACCACATCATTCACCTCATTAAATCAATGCAGCATCTCTTTATTAGACACTGTTGAGAGTCTGGTATGTGCTTGCATCCACGTACAGTGTATATTCATTATTCTTGAAGTGCTGGCAGTCCCTGCTTTGTGCCCAGTTTGGGAGTTCCTAAGAGCGCCTATGTTTCGTACCTCAGTGCTTGTAAATGTTTAGCTTATTTTAAATGATTATTTCCATTCGGTGGTCATAACAGATCCCATCTGGTGGCCAAAGTGGGTAATTGCAGATCATACAATGCTTAGGAAAAATTGTACACTTTCTTAAAAAAAATTACACAGTTTCTGTGTGTCCCTTTGAAGTTAAGGAAATCATTAGTTACTGAAATTAATAAGGCCAAATTGCATTTTTTTGTGAATTGTGGTTATATTACTTTAGCATACATTTTTACACAAAAATGAAGCTGAAGTGATTCCATTTAGTCTTTAGGTAGCCATCATTTATGAATACTGAAGTTTGTTTTTTGCGATGAATATGTCAGGTATTATATAAATGAGTACTTATTCTCCTCACGGGTGTTTATTCTCTTTAGGTAAGGCAAATAAAAGCTTTACAGTTTTGTTTGCATATTTGTTCGGTAACTAAAAATAGATACTCCATTGTTAAACTTTACATCATCCATTGTTGTGATTGCATAACTCTTAAGTTCTGAATGTATGAGTGTTGGCTGTGTAATCATGCAGAATATGTGCCCGAAAGACTTAAATTCAGATAAGGCAGAAGAAATTATTAAAAATTTATCAGTATGTTTTTCAGAAATTAAATATTAAAAAGTATTTATATTCACTGAACTGCAAATCTGAACCTTGGTAGGCCTTTATTTATGGGGAATCAATAGGCTCATGAAATTTTTTCATTTAAGAAGAAACCTTTAAAATCTAAGGGTTTCCAAAGCCCTACATTTTACATTTATCCTGGTTGCCCAGGATATTAGAATGTGTAGTGGTATACCAGATTACTCCTTTATCTTGATTTGCCTGGAGAGACTGTTACCCTATTATCTGAAGTACCAAAAAAATAATGGGTTGATTGCAGGTAGTTTCGGTAAATGACTGAATAACTGATTAATTAACTAAAAGGAATAATAATTATCCTAAAATTCTGATTTTTATTGACCATTTCTATCCATAGATGGTGATGGTAGCACTTTTCTGTGTAGTAAAGTAAAAGCTATTTTTTACTTTATTTTATTTTAGCTCTTAAAACTCTGAACTTTTCTTTGGAGAAATACAGAACTCTAGTTTCTTTTTAAGTGCTTTATATGTCCTGTGTGGATAAGTACAAGGTAGCTTAGGAGTAACGGTCTGGCTTTGTAGAGGAAATACATTGGCAAAATTTTATATTTAATAAATATAGCTGTGATTGAATTTTTTGGTACATTTCTTTGTATTTGCTTAATTGCTGCGGAGTCTAACTTACGTTTCCATTCTTGCTTAACAGAATCAAAGAATCTTCAGGATGGCAACAAGTGTTTACGAGTCCATATTTGGACTGGACTATTGAGCGAGTAGCTTTAAATGCAAAAGTGGTTGGAGGTCCACATGGAGACAAAGACAAAATGGTTGCTGTTGCTTCAGAGAGTAGCATCATCTTATGGAGTGTCCAGGATGGAGGGAGCGGAAGTGAAATTGGTAGGGAAAATCTTGTTTATGCTACATTTTGCTGGTACATAGAGTATTCTGAAGTTTAAGAAGGATTGCCCATCTTACAAGAACTAACCTGGACTGTTACTTAGAGCTGCTACATCATCTTGCCAGGGTTCAGTGGGAATAGGACCACCCCATAGGAGAGGAAAATTCTGGAAGAGGGGAAAAAAGTTAGTGTTTCAGGAGCGAGGGTAGAATCTTTTTTACCAATATGCTCTAGCTGAAACCTGGCTGCTTCATGAGAATGTGCTTTTCCTGGATCCCGGTTAGTGATGACTGCTTTCTCTCCAGTTCCTCACACTTTAGGGCCTGAAGATGGGTAAATAACTTTCTTGCTTTTCCTCCTTTGTTGCTTCGCGACCAGATGTGCCCAAACCTTTTAATCTCAGAACTACTTTGTACTCTTAAAATGTCATTCAGGACCAATAAGAGAGTTTGCTTGTGTAGATTATATCTACTGTTACTTAGCATAATGGGAATTAAGACTGAAATTTTTATAAATATATATTAATTAGTTTAAAAATAGCAAAAATAAACCCATTGCATGGTAACACGAATAACATTTTAATGAAAAATAGCTTTGTTTTCCAAAAACATTTGTGAGAAGAGTGCCATTGGTTTATAGCTTTGTAAATCTCTTCAAAATTTTATTGATTTCTGGTGCCTGTTTGTGGATTTGTGTGCTGCATTTTGTTTTTTGGTTGAACCTTATGAAGAAAATTTGGATTTATGCAGATATGTAGTTGGAAAAGACATTTTTACAGTCTTTTCAGATAACCATGGACATTCTTTTTTGCTACTGTCATAAACATATATGAAATCATGTCAGTGAATTTTGCATACTGTTGAAATTCATTAGTCTATTTTATACTTTGAACGGATCTTTTATCCATGCATGATTTTGTGACATCATGCATTGGTCGTTTAGAAAATGTTGGTTTACTGAGTTATGTAGATCTTCCAAATGTTGATATCTTTCATTGTATAATATCCCCCCCCCAAAAAAAACCCCAAATCACACTTAATTACTATAGCCACTGACCACATCCCTGAATTCTAATGTATTGGGAAACCATCACGTTGACTGTGGCAGATAAGTTTTCCAAAATTCTAATTTTCACTTGAAACATTGAATTTTTATCATTGAAATAAAAGCTTACTTGGTTCACTTTTAAGGAACGTCTACCAAGTACTCAAATCTGAATTAGAATTTGTCATCCTTTCAAATAAAAATGGTGTTCTGTGAAAAGAACAGCTAGGTTAGCTCTCGGCTCCAGTGTCCAGAAGATTCTTTTTCTTGACACGTAATACTTAGTCACACAGAATAGTAAGAACACATGCCAAATTAAGATTTAGTGTTTACTAAATTAAGAGTTAGTACAAATTTTTGTACACACTGCTTCATCAAGGACATTCTGAAGTTAAACTGGCCTCATTTTCTTTCCTTGAGAGTGTGTGACAGACTCGGAAGGTTACTGAACCGTTTGGTTCCCCTCATTTCATTTGTGCTACGATGCCTACCGTTCTCATCGACGCTGCTTTGCGCCGTCAGTGCAGCTGTCAACACGGATGTTTTAGGGGAAAGCCTGAGATTCATGAAAGTTTTGAACACTTGGAATATTTCAACACCACATGTGTTTGTGGCCAAACATTCACGCAAAAGATCTTTAGTGACCGCCTGGTGCTGATGCCAGATTAATAGAAGTAGCATACCAGGGTCAGCTGTGACCGGGTATTCATCTGTTTGTAGTCCTGCTGACAAGGTATCACGTCTGCCACATCTTTAATTCAGGGCCTTCCTGTGTGACGGCAGAGAGGCAGCGCGGTGACCTCTTTTACTGACCTCCCATCTAGCAGGCATCGGCGTTGTCACGTTTCAAGGCTGTCGTGGCTTCGCAGCGGTGGTGCACGCCTCTCCAGACGCCGGGGTGCCGTGACTTAACCCTGGCAGGTGCTTCAGGGCCTTTTTCATTCTCAGGGTGAAATTTTAGAACAGTTTCTGGCTTTTAAAGACTTTTTTCACATCTTCATTTAAAGTTTTTTTTTTTCTTTAAACTCTGAATATTTGGTCTCCGTGAACCCACAACTAGCATTACAACAGTATGCAAAAATGTCCTGTTGCATAGTGCAAACTATAAAGTTATGGGAAAGGTAATTTTTATATTTTATATTTTAACATTTCTAATATTTATTTCCTGCTTGGCTCAGTGTTGGCCCAGTCCCCCTCCCAGGTCACGTATATCTGTTGGCCCTTAGGCTTGGGTGCTGCCGCTGTGGGTTGAGCAGGCACCTGTTCTAGTGTTTCGGTTTTGAAGCCAAAAGTCTTCAATAAGTAGATGAAAAATGTATTAAAATAAATTTATTTTAAAATGTTTTAAACAGTTACAGATAAATTCTAAAAATTTATGAAAGTTGGTGCATCTGGGTGGCTCAGTGGGTTAAGCCTCTGCCTTCGGCTCAGGTTGTGATCTCAGGGTCCTGGGATGGAGCCCTGTATCAGGCTCCCTGCTCTGCCTTCTTCACCCTCTCTCTCTGCCTCTAGATCCCCCTGCTTGTGCGTTCTCTGTCAAATAAATAAGTAAAATCTTAAAACTACAACAACAACAAAACACTCACGAAAGTTTCCAGAGCATTTTTAATAGTAATATTGCAAAACACAGCAAAATGTACTTATTTTCTTGTTGTGTTTCTTTGTAGGCTCAAGGAAAATTTGGATTTTAAGATAATTTATTGGACAAAAATGAAATTATAGAGATTATAGCAACTTTTCTTGTTGTTTTTTTGTAGGCTCAAGGAAAATCTGGATTTTAAGATCATTTATTGGACTCTATTGTCCTGTTCGTCCCTGTGATTAAATGGTCTCTGCTTTGATCTAAGGCCAGCTCTTTGTATTTAGCTGTAGACTAGATCCTGTTTGCTCTCACCTGTGCAGAGACATTGTTCCACTAGCTGTTTCTTCATTCTCCTTCATTGTGAAAGCGTCTCACTCTTGGATCATTTCCCCCAGCACACAACCATGCTGTAATTCTCTGTGAAGAATAACAACAAAACTACCCTCCCGTCTCTTCCAGTTCTTGCTCCATTTTTCTCTTTTCCCGAAGCAGAAGATAAGAGTGACCTGGTCTTGTTTCTCTGTCCGCTGCTTCTGTTCTTTTTTGAAGTTGATCTAATCGTTCTTTCGCCCATACCACTTCGGAAAACTGCTCTAGTTCGTACTGCCTGTGGTCTGTTCTCGGCTAAGTCTCCTCTCATTAAAACTTCAGAGCAGTCACCTGGTACATTTGATACAGTTACTGATTCTTCTTGGAGTCTTTCCTCCTTTGGCTTCCAGGATACCTTGTAGTCCTGATTTTTATCCTACTTCTCGGTTCTTTTAATAGTTCTTCCTCATTCGACTGATTTCACAATGTTGGTGTGCCCCAGAGTTCAGTCCTTGGATTTCATCTTTCTTTCGTATTTATTGTTAGTGATATCATAGACGAATGGCTTTACCCTCTGTGTGCTGATGACTTGCATGTTCGTGTATCTCATCTGAACCCCTCCTCTTGAACTTCAGAATTATGTTTGTGTGAGGGGTCCCTAAGACCACTTCCAGGTTCAATGATTTGCTCGGAGGACTCACAGGATTCATTCAGCAAGAGCTACTTTGAGTTACGATTTCTTACAACAAAAACATACAAGCAAAATCAGCATAAAGACATGGAGGGTGAAGTCTAATGGAAACTAGAAATATTTCTCCAGCAGTGATTTGTAACACTGCCTGTGTAGTGGCTACCAGAGAAGCTCATTAGACACTTGGTGCCCACGTTTTTTCCTGGAGCTCACACAGAGGCACCCTCTGCCTAGCACATACTAAGGGTCCAGATTTCCAAAAGGAAAGCAGGTGTTCAGCATAAACCCCATTGTATACATACTTGAGGTTTTTTGTCATCATGGATTAGATTTGCCTTGTCTGGAATTTCATGAATGGAAATACAGGGCATGTATTCTTTTGTGTGTGGCTTCTTTCATTGAACACAGTGTTTCTGAAATTGATCCCTATTGTTGTATGTATCAGTGGTCCTTTTTTTTTTTTTTTTTTTAATTATTGCTGAGTAATATTCCCTTGAATTATTGTGCCAGAATTTGTTCGTCCATTTATGTGTTGGTGGACATTTGGTTTATTTCCAATGCAGAGGTGTTAGGAATCCAAGAAAAAGTCTTTCCCTGGACATGTTTTCTTTTTGTTTTGTGAATAGGTTTTCTCAAGGTAAATACCTAGCAGTGGAAATTCTGAATCATATGAAAAGTGTATGTTTAGTGTTAGAAGAAACTTACACACTTGTGTCCAAAGCAGGTGCACTATTCTACATTTCTGCTAGCTGGGTATGGGATGAGTATGCAGTGATTTTAATGGTGGTTTTAATTACATTTCCCTGTTGACGAATGATACCGAGCATCTTTTCATGTGCTTATTGGCCATTTGTATTATTTCCTTTGGGAAGTGGCTTTAAGTCATTGTTCTCTTTTTATGAGTTTGTCATCCTGTTATTGATTTGTAATAGTTCTTTATATATTCCAGATTAGAGGTTTGCAACCAGGGGGTAATATGATCCCCTGGGAGCATGTGGAAAATGTCTGGAGACAGTCTGATTGGCACGGCTAAGGGAGTTCCCAGTGTCCGGGTCTCCCTGGCTTCCTCCCTCGCTTCCCCCTTCACTCCAAGGCCTGTCCCTTTCTCTTCTCTCTTCTCCTTCTTTCTTCTTTTTAGGACCCAGTTCTCTTTCAGACCACTTGATACTGGCCTTGAGATCACTGAAGCACTGATTGGTTGTTGTTTTCTATTTCTTTACTCCTCATTCTTTAGATAAAATTTTTTATCTGTCTTTAATGTATTTT
The DNA here is from genome assembly GCF_030435805.1 of Mustela lutreola. Taxonomy (NCBI): domain Eukaryota; kingdom Metazoa; phylum Chordata; class Mammalia; order Carnivora; family Mustelidae; genus Mustela; species Mustela lutreola. The sequence continues at coordinate 60,339,545 of NC_081303.1, forward strand.
GCCTGTTTTCTTCAGTATTCACTCTGAAGTTAAGCCTAGCTATTGAGTTTTTTGTTCGAGATACAGGACTTTTAAGCTCTAAAATGAACTCTCGATTCCATTTTAGTTTGTTTCTCTCCTGAGATTTCTTATCTTTTTACTCATTACCGTCTACTTTTTATTAAATCTAACATGTTCATTAAAGCTGTTTCAGGTTTTGGTTTTTTTTTTTTTTTTACTTTAATTCCAATATCTGGATCATGTCATAGTTTTATTTTGGGTCACATTTTTCTGCTTTACATGTCTAGGAAGTTTTGATTTTATGCTGGTCATTTGCATGATACATTATATAGGGGACATGGAATATCGTCTTCCTTTAAAATATGTGAGTTTTGTCCCGGCAGGCAGTTACATTGCTGGAGGATCTTCCTGATCCTGCTTGGCTTGTTATGCTTTGTTAAGGGGAGGTAGCCTCCCTCTGCTCATTTATTTCAGGGCTTGACTCCTTTTAAGGGGTGTGGTCTTTACTCCTAAAGTGTTGGGTTTTCGGAGTCTTTACTGGGGAATGTCTGAGGTGTTCAGCAGGGGTTCTCCATTCCTACCGAGCTGGAACTACTGGCGTCTGCCTGTGTCATAACCTCTGTTATCTCCGCTCAGCGCTCAGTCCTGTGACAGCCTCTTTGTCCTATTTTGGGGGATGCTTCCCCTGCCCAGGTGCAGTCCGGCCTCTGTGAAGGCATAGGAAACCCCCAGGGAGCATGTGGAAATGTCTGGAGACATTTTTGGTGTCCCCTGTGCGACCTCCGTGCCGTCCCCACCCCCGTCCTCGTGCCCTTGCCCCTCCCTCAACCTCGCTCACAGGTTCTCGGCCCCTCAGCAGCTGCGCACGCTGGTCTCCGCCTCTTCCATTCAGGGAGAGCATCAGTCTGCCCTGGAGTCTCACCTCCCTGTGGGTGAATGCAGGCCTCCTCTCGGCGGTTTCCCAGCTTGCAGCCTTCTGCTGCCCGTTGTCCAATGTCTAAAACAGCTGCCTCATGGACTCGGGCCACTTTGTTGTTGTCACCCCGTGAGGAATCATCGGATGCCGTTTTTACTGCATCATGAGTGGCAGCGGAAATCCTCCCTGACAACTTGAGGGAAAAAAAAAGTTTTAATGGGGGCGTCTGGGTGGCTCAGTGGGTTAAGCCTCTGCCTTCGGCTCAGGTCATGATCTCAGGGTCCTGGGATCGAGCCCCGCATCGGGCTCTCTGCTCAGCAGGGAGCCTGCTTCCCCCTCTCTCTCTGCCTGCCTCTCTGCCTATTTGTGTTGTCTCTCTCTGTCAAATAAATAAATTAAATCTTTAAAAAAAAAAGTTTTACTGTTATGTATTCAAATTATGATACCCTGGTAATTATACAGAGAGAAATTAAGTGGTGATTTATTTTTTTTTTCTTCCTTTTTTTCAAGTAGCCACTTGTAACAGACCCGTAAGGGAAGGAGGTTTTGTGCCTTGCTTTGTTTTAAAGGCCAGTGTGGTAGGCCGCTATGTTATGAGATGGTGCATAGTAATTTGTTCATGTCCAGTAAAAGAAACCATTTATTATTACAAATGTTCTTCAGAACTTGACAACACCATCCAAAGAAAATTGCGAGGGCTGCTATGTCCGTGATAGAGCGCTTCCAGAGGCTGGGCTGCTTTCATTATAACCTGTATAAGGCAGCGCTGCGGGGTTGCTGCTCTAAGCAATATTCTGCTGAAAGGGTCCCCGAAGACAGGAACTTGTCATTACTTGTACTGTGTCTTCCCGGTGGATAGTGGCCAAGATCGTTGAGCCTAAGTAGGAGTGACACTTGAAATTTCTTGAGATCATTCAGAATGTCTTCCTTGATTTCCCAGAACCTCATCCTTCTCTAGAGTAATGTTAGATGTTAGTAGTTGGTTTTCTTGTTTTTTATTTCTACCTTTCACGTGGGCCATAGTCCTGAGTATGGTTGGTTTCACATGTTCTGAACCATTGTTTGGCATCAAAATTAAAAGACTTCCTAAAATTGGGTGTGAAATGATGATTTTCTGCTTTGAAGTGGTAAGCTTATTTCTCAGCTAATCTGGTTAAAGAGTTTATTAGTTTTTTGCGTGTGTGTTGTGTGTTATTTTGCTGGGTTTTTGTTGTTGTTGTTTGTTTGTTTACCAGTTGGTCTGAGATGGTATAATTCATGTGTATAAATGCACATTTTACATAAATTTTTAAAAATATATAGAAAACGTTCATAGCATACTTACCTCCCCCCCCCCCCAACCCCTTTCCTGGTATTTATCAGTTTTCCTCCTGCTACAAGCCTGGGTTTTTCCAGATTGTTTAAGAATTTTCTTTTCTTGGGGCACATGGGTGGCTCAGTGGGTTAAAGTCTCTGCCTTCAACTTAGGTCATGGTCTCAGGGTCCAGCGATCGAGCCCTGCATCAGGCTCTCTGCTCGGCAGGTAGCCTGCTTCTTCTCTTTCTCTCTGCCTGTGTCTCTACCTACTTGTGATCGCTCTCTCTGTGTCAAATAAACAAATAAATTCTTGAAAAAAAGAAAAAAAATTTTTTTTCTTTTTCTTTCTTTTTTTTAAGAATTTTTTTGGGGAGGGGAGGTTTATTTTTAAGATATCTCTACACTCGATACAGAGCTTGAACTCAAAACCCTCATAGCAAGAGTCACGCTGCGCTGACTGAGCCAGCCAGGCAACCCTGGTTAAGAATTTTCAAGGTGTTTTTTATTGCTGCTGGCTTTGTCTTGTATGTGGTAAAGTTCTGAACAGAAAGAGAAATACCCTGCACTGGTTTAATAGTCAAAAGAAATCAGTTATCTTTTCTGGCTTACGCTTTCAGTACATGCGCAGTTGAAATTAATTGGTTTGGTTCTTCCCATGAGTCCTCAAAGCCTTATGTCACTTGTGTTCCTATTATGTGTTGTCCAGAAACAACTGTAAAGGGACATAATGCCATACCAGGGTGACCCTAGAATTCCCTCCTTTAAATATTCCCGAGTCTTTGCTATTAATGGGGATATTTGCTCCTTACAGCCCCGTCACCTGCATGCCCTCTCCCCTCTCCTTGATTCCCTGGGCTTGTCCATTCCCGACCCCAGTTCGATGAACCATTCTGCTTTAAAAAAAAATTCAACTCAGGTGGCTTCTTTTCTATGAAATATCTTAAAACCCATTTTTCTTACCCCATTTACTCCTTGTGATGTTGCTTAACCTTGTGCATCCTTCAGCTGTTGCTGGATTTATGTTGTAATTGGTTGTTTGCAATTTTTTCTCTTTTAAACTGTAAGTACCTAGTAATACCCTGTCTTCTCATGTTGCTTAATTCCATGGCCTACTAAAATGGATTAAATTGAAATCTGCAGTGCTGGGAACCAAGGAGTTTAAAATTCTGAGTAAAGTCCTGAATTTTTTTTTTTTTTTTAGTAAGTTTTTTTTTTTTTTTCCCTTTCTGTGTATGTGTATGTCCAGATTTCTGGAAACATTCTAGATGGTTGAGGGTGCTAAGTCTGTGTCTTTAGATCAGTGGTTCCTACTTCATTAGCAAGCTGTAGCTAAATCTCTTACAGATTTTATAAAAATGTAGTGGGTTTTCTGATTTAGCAGGCCTTGGGTGAATCTTAGGATTTTTTTTTATTTTACTCACTATAAATCCACCCGGTTATTTTGATGGTCACCCAAGTGTGGGAACCACAGCTTCACATAATACGGTGTTTTATCAGTGTGAGATTCCTCAGGGCAGATTTTATCTGTGTCAGTTGTGCAAACTGCTAAGAGCTTACTGAGTTTCTTGGTTTTGGTCCCCAAAGTGTCTAGCATGTCACTTACAGAAATGAAAACAAGTTTAAATTGTCACCTTCACAGTGTTTCTAATCTGGGTTTTGAATAATTCTAAAGATAGTGACTATTTAACCTCTTTATTTTTTGTTGTCATTTAAGGAGTGTTCAGCCTTGGCGTTCCTGTAGATGCGCTCTTCTTTATCGGTAACCAGCTGGTGGCTACGAGTCACACTGGGAAAGTGGGAGTGTGGAATGCCGTCACTCAGCACTGGCAGGTTAGTTTTAACTGACGCATTTGCAGACATGAAAGTGTTTCTGAAAGTCGTGCTGATTATGTATTTGGTTTATTTTTGTGGAATTCATAGTGTCTTATTTACTTATTTTCTTTTGAGGTATAATCAACATATATTAGTTTCAAATGTACAGCATAATGATTTGGTAATTTGTGTATATCGCAAAATGATCACGATAAGTCTAGTTAACATCTTTCACCATATTCAGTTATATCGTTTTTTCCTTCTTATGATGGGAATTTTTAAGATTTGTTCTCTTAGAAACTTTTAAATATACAGTACTAACTATGGTTGTCGTGCTGTACATTACATCCCCATGAATTATTTTATAATTGGCAGGTCGTATACCCCCTCCCCCCCCCCCCCCCCCCTGCCCAAGTAGGCTCCACACCCATTGTGGGGCTTGAGCTCACAACCTTGAGATCAAGAGTCCCATGCTCTATGTACTGAGCCAGCCAGGCACTGACCTTTTTTTTTTTTCTTTGGCAACTTGTATCATTTGACTCCCTACACCCATTTGGCCCATCCTCCACCCCGTGCCTCTGGCAACTACTGGACTGTTTTGTCTATTGATTGGTTTTTATTTTGTTTTGTTTACTTGTTTGTTTTTAGATTCTACTTAAGTCGATCATAGGAATTTGTCTTTGTCTGACTTATTTCATTAGGCATAATGCCCTCAAGGTCCATTCATATTATTGTAAATGATGTGATTTCTTTTGTGTGTGTGTGTGGTTGAGTAGTATTCCATTGTATACTACATGTTCTTTATCTCTTTATCTCTTCATCCATTGATGGACACTTAGGCTGTTTCTTTATCTTCGCTGTTTTAAATAATGCTGCGGTGAACATGGGGGTGCAGATAGCTTTCTGAGTTAGTGTTTTCATTTACTTCAGATACATACCCAGAAGTGGAATTGCTCGATCACATAGTCATTCTGTTTTTAATCTTTCGAGAAACCTCCTTTCTGTTTTCCATAGTGGCTATATCAATTTACCTTCTCCAACAGTGCACGAAGGGCCTCTTTTCTCCACATGCTTGCCAACACTTGTTATTTCTGGTCTTTTCGATAATAGCTATTCTGACAGATGTGAGGTGGTAACTCATTGTGGTTTTGATCTGCATTTCCCTGATGATGAATGATGTTGAACATGTTTTCATGCATCTGTAGGTCTTTGGAGAAATGTCTGCTTAGATCCTCTGCCCATTTTTTGTTTTTGTTTTTGATGACACAGAATATTTATTTGTAGTGGTAATTTACTTCTAGATGCAGATTTGATTATGTTTTAAAGAATTTTAAATTACTTTGGAAAATGAGTGAGTATTTTAAACTGCGGTTTGACATTTCTTCATTTCTCTGAAGTGTTTTAAGTTCCGTGCTTTGGGAATAGTAGTCCAGGCGACTTCTTTTCCCGAGTGAAGAACAGACCTTGTGAACATACAAAGCCTTTTCAGAGAAGATAGCAAGCTAAATGACCTCAAGTATTGGAGAGGAACAAGAAGAGCATAAAAGGGTTATTAGTTATTACCTAATTCTGAAGGAGAGGCAAAGTTAAAGTACTTTAAGCAAAGAGTAACATAATAAGATCCATGTTTTAGGAAGGAAGCCACAGGGGTAACCAGTATGAAAGCTGGGCCGGAGATGAGGGGGTAGTGCCGCAATGAAGTGGAGAGATTTGACTAAAGACGGCGGTGGTAGAGATGGCAAAGTTGAGACTCTTTGAAAAGCATTTCATAAGCCTTCCTGAAATTCTAGGATTGCGACCTGGTTTGGGTAGGTAAATTAAAGAAGGAGAGAGAGATGAGCTGTGTGTCTAGTTTTGGAGTCCTAGTTTTGACAGATGGATAGTGATAAAAGGAACGTAGGAAGAGAAGCAGATGTAGTGGGGAACAGTGTGAGGAATAGTTAGATTGGTGACATATGTTTACTTCGACATTCCTGAGGGTATCCGAGTGCAGGTGTTCACTATACATTTGGGGAGTACCCCTTTGGCACTTAGGAGCCGGAAAGGGCTAGAAAGAAATTACTTGGAAACCACAACACTTCCGAGATAGCTGAAAAATAAGAATGGGTAAGGTATTCTGTTAAGTGGATGTTCGTGGGAAGACAGAGTTAGAACTCTGGGAAACATTAGCATTTCAGGGGACAAGATAGGAAACCACAAGGGGACATATGTGACACAGTTGAGAAATGACATTAGTCTAGGATATGATTGGCAAATATAATTAGCTTTGGGTTGGAGAAAGCCACATTGTAGGAACTGAGGAGTTAAGATCAGAGGTTGGAGATAGCACATTCAGAGTTAACCTTTCAAGAAGTTGGGTGAAGGAAAGCAGGGAAACAGGATAGCTTAAGGAGTGAGGCTAGATGGTGGTAAAGATGTTCATTGCTTTGTTTCATGTTTTCTCTAGGATGCAGGAAGCTCAAGCGTGCTTGTAGTCAGAGAGGGGCGTTGTCGGAGAAAGCACTCGCAGGGTGAAAGAGTGGAGACGATTTCTAGTCCCGTGGAAGTCAGGAGCGTGAGATGTCAAACCGTGTAGAGGGGTTTGCCCGGCAGAGACCAGAGCTACGTCTTTCTCGGACAGAGTAAGAAAGGAGTGCTGAAGATCGCAAATTCCGAGGAAGAGAAAGAAGCGGCCGTAGGGGTCAGGGGTTGCAGAGATGAGAAACCGTACGTTTGTAGGGGCTCGGCGGGTAGAGCCGTGTGAGTTTCTCCGTCAGTGCTCGGTGCTGAGAGCAGAGCTCGCGAGAGCGGTATCGGCCCGATCCGGGATCAGAGCTGTAACAAGGTGGATGTGACACACTAAGGGATGAGAAAACCTAAAGATGCAAAGTAGCTGAAATCAGGAGATGAGGAAGTGAGGAGGTGCGGTTAGGCAGAGCAGGATGCAGCGACGTCGGAACTGACGGATGTTAATGCGGATTGACCACCTGACGGGAAGGGGAATTGTTGGGAAGATAGGAAGCTGTGGTCAAAGACTTAATTGAAGATTTTGGAGTTGGGACAGTTCTCAGTGATCCTCATGTAGAACTGACTTGAAGGTGACAGCGTCAGATCTGGGACACAGCGAGCTGTAAGGGCGGTCAGTATGTCCAGTAAGGTGCCAGGAGACTAGTGGAGAGTAAGAAGAAACGCACCTGTGGCCCAGATGCCTGGATCCTAGCAGAGGTGATCTGGGTGTTACAGTCCAGGTAGAAATAAATGGTGGTTGAGAGTCACGATGAGTTGAGCTTGTAGAGCAGCATTCCTGAGATCTGGGGCTGATGGTGAGAGAGAATTAGGTTTTATGTTAGATGAGGGAAAGAAGTCCTGTTTGTAGGAAAAAAAATATTAGCTGGAGTGTGCACAGCAGGAGGCATAATGGTTGTCACACACAGTGATGGACTGAGAAGTGTAGCGAAGGGCTGGTTTCAGTGGATCCAGAGCGTAGGTCGAAGAAAGGTGGGTGGATTCTTCAGCTGCTGATACTTCTGTAAGGAGGAATGCTAATTTTTACAATTAATGGAAGATTTGCTTTCAGGTAGCTTATTTGACTAATTCTGTCAAGTCAAAGCTTCTAGCGGGTGAGGGAGGCTGTACCATCTGTGAAACCACTCAGGTAAAGAACATGCTTCCTTATTATCTTTTTTGATTTTTTTTAACCAGTGTTTTCAAAACTACATGTAAAAGTTTTCATATCTTTGGGATCCTGAGACCTGTACCAGCATCCTTCATTCTTAAGCTCTTAGTTCCCGGTGTAACCCGCTGCTGCTTGTTTGGTCCCCGCATGAGTTCAGAACGTATCTGACAGAGCAGGTTTGTTACTGAATTTCAGGGAGACCTTGGGAAGGTTGAGCATTCATGCAGCAAACAAGCCTCACAGGCCAGTGGATGAATTTCTTCGTAGTGCAGAGCAGAGACAGTGTGTAATGAAGTCTCAGCGACTGAAACGCAGATCTCACCCGACACTCCTGTCCTGAGGCGGACTCCTGGGATGGCCGTGACTCTGGTTGTGTGACTCCGGTTGAGTAGGTTGTCTGGCCTTCAGCAAAGGTGCTGCCCATGAGTAACGCAGAGTATACAGGACAGCTGTTGTACAGACATCAAGATGGATTTGAAGTCTGTAAATCAGATGACTAAGAGAGAGAGTGTGTGTGTGTGTGTGTGTGTTTCAGTTCTGCAGGCTGTTGTGAAATTGTCGGTGTAGCGGTTTTTATTAGCACAGCTTCCGTAAGGTGGGAGGGGCGGGGAGGGAGAGACTCTTGAGCAGGCTCCACAGCCAGTGTGGAGCCCCATGCTGGGCTCCCATCGTAGAACCTGAGATCAGGACTTCAGCCACAGTCAGGAGCTTAACTGACTGAGCCACCCAGGCTCTCTAGGACAGAGTCAGTAGGATTTTATTTTATTTTTAAAGAATTTATTTACTGGGGCGCCTGGGTGGCTCAGTGGGTTAAAGCCTCTGCCTTCGGCTCAGGTCATGATCCCAGGGTCATGGGATCGAGCCCCGCATCGGGCTCTCTGCTCGGCGGGTAGCCTGCTTCCTCATCTCTCTCTGCCTGCTTCTCTGCCTACTTGTGATCTCTGTCTGTCAAATAAATAAATAAAGTCTTTAAAAAAAAAAAAAAAAAAAAAAAAAAAAAAAAAAAAAAGAATTTATTTACTTACTAGCACAGGAAGGAGGGAGGGAGAGAGCAGGAGTTGGAGAGGACAGAGAGAAAGAAAAGCAGACTTCCCGCTGAGCAGGGAGCCTGCCGCGGTACTTGATCGCAGAACCCTGAGGTCAGGACCTGAGTTGAAAGCAGATGCTTCACTGACTAATTCCTCATTAAGATCTTAATGAAAATTTTATAAAATCATTTACCTGATTTGAGAAAGAAAAAAGAAAATTGATTTTTTAGAGATGTTTTAGTTTTTTATTCTTTTTTTTTTTTTTTTTTTTGCTTAAACTTCTAATCTTGAATGAAAAAGCCACTAAAGAAATGCCCTTTGGAGCGCATAGGTGGTGCAGTTGGTTCTGAGTCCTGATTTTGGCTCAGATCATGATCTCAGAATCTGAGACCCAGGCCCTGCCCCCTCCTGGCAGGCTCCCCTGCTCACTGGGGAGTCTGCCCCACCCCCTGTCTTTCTCCCCTCTGTCCCTCCCCCTCCCCCTGCCTCCATCAAAAATAAATAAAAGACAATAAATGCCCTTTGATAAGAGGAATATTTATTTATACCTTGAAAAGAAAGGACTTGGATGAAATAAACATCAGCAAAGAAATCGATAGGCTGGTAAATCTAAGTAAGTGATTATTTAGTAAGTCATGGATGAGGGTTAAAACATGCTGTTAAAAATGATGATGACCGAGGTAGAGGCTGTGGTTGAAAGACTAGGGACCTTGTATTGCTTGGGAACATAGATTGACTTTTTTTTAGACTGATTGTTTTCAAATTATTTATCATTTAATTTTGCACCTAAGAGAGATCATCACTGTGTGCTGCCTTAGAGGGAAAGTCCACTTCATCATAGCTTTGTGACCGTCCTGACTCAGCCACATACCTGCATTAGTAAGTTCCTCAGGTTCTCCATACGAAGTTGTTTGGATAAAGAAGAGGAGGCCACAGAGTGACCAACTCGCTTATGCTGGGAGAGAAGAACTCATTCCCAGCTCCTGTAACCTCACTCGTCCCCTGCTTTCTTCGTTCTCTTGTACTGAGGGGGAGGCCTGAAGGCAGAGCAGGAGTTGGGTCAAGGGTTGCAGAAAGAGAAGTGGGGAGGTTCTAACCCTGGAGCCCATGGTTCTGGAGAACAAACGGTAGAAATGTTTGTCTGAGCTGTGCCCTGGGATCCTGCAGGTGCTGCCTCTTGCGTTGAAAGGGGACCTAAAGGGACAGGAATCTCATGCCCTTATCTGTCCCCATCTTCCCACTCTGAAGATTCTGGAGTAGTGGCTGAAGCTCTTTCTGGAGTGCTAGAACCCAAGGAATGAACTTGGCCTGAGGAAACTGGTCACTGGTGTTAAAGTCGTCTTCCCTCCGTTGTCCAGACGTCTTTGATCATCTGAGTGAAAAGCTCTGTGTCGCTCTCAACGAACTTGTTGGCTCCGATGAGACCCTGCGCTGGGGTCAGCACAGGGGGTGGTAACTGAATCTGTGCTATTTCTGTGTGTGACCCCAGAAGGGTCACATAGAATCAAGGGTCATGTGTCTCCAGCTTTCTCGGAATCATCACTTCCAAGTTTTAGCTTTCGGTTAAACGTGTTCCTTTTACTTAGAAGGGACCCAGACGGTGCGCTGACACACTCGGTGTTGGCAGGCATGCCCTTCCCTACCGACCTCACACTCGACTTCTTCGATTTTCAAGTTTCACTTCCTGAACTCGTCCTTGATCTCGGCCCTTCTCCCCGCGTGGGGCCGAGCAGAGAAGGCTCGCTCCTCTGATGGTATTGCACACTCTGGTGCAGCCCATCGCACTGTGATGCTCTTTCCTTCAATCTCTTGCTCTCGGGTTTCTTTCTTGCCCTCAAGCTGACGAGCTCTTACGGAGCAAGTGTGAAATCTCACATCCCTCGTCCAGTCCGCTTTCTCCTTCTCGGGGCCAGAACCCGATACATGGGAAGGAGTTCACTTAAATGTCGGCTCTGCAGTTGCCCAGGCATCTCCTGCCTACCCCTGAGTAGGGAAGATTCACTTTCATCTTAATTGCCCCTGCTCTAAGACACATCGGTTGTTTGTTTTCAGGAAGAAATGTGCCCTTCGCTTTTCTTGTAGCACAGATACAGGCAGTTATTAAGTTTTAACTAGACCAATTTGCTTGGGTAGCTGTTGTTTTTATTCTAGGACTTTAAGAAAATAAACGGTTAAGGGGAATTTTTGTCTTGCCATTTCCTAGGAAACAGAGGTAGGGTCTTCGGTGGAAGGAAGGTGGAGAACAGCATCTTGTCAAAGACATGGTGATGAATTATCCAGAGATCTGTACTGGTAGTTCTTCAGAGTTCCCTGTGGAGTGCATTTGTGTGTAGAAGTAACTTTCTAAGCACTGTTTAGATATTAGGTTTTTTTTTTAAATATTTTACTTTATTTTTTAAAAGATTTTATTTATTTATTTGACAGATCACAAGCAGGCAGAGAGGCAGGCAGAGGGTGGGGGGTAAGCAGGCTCCCCGCTGAGCAGAGAACCCGATGCGGGGCTTGATCCCAGGACCCTGAGATCATGACCTGAGCTGAAGGCAGAGCCTAAGCCCACTGAGCCACCCAGGATCCCCTGGTTTTTGTTTTTTGTTTTTTTAATTAAGTAATCTCCAAACCTCATGTGGGGCTCGAACTCATGATTGAATTCCTTGCTTTACTCAGTTAGTGAGACAGCCCTAGTGAGTTTTTTGTTTTGTTTTGTTTTGTTTTAGTTAAGAGTCAAAATTCGCAGCAAATTGAGCAGGAAATGTAAATGATAATTAATACCTAACATCTAATAATAATCTTCCTACGTCAGGTTCAAGATGTTGTTCCTATAACGAGTTACGACACTGCTGGCTCATTCCTGCTACTGGGATGTAACAATGGATCAATATACTACATAGGTAAGTTTGTGGCCATGTAGCCTGGTCCTATTTAATATTTTTTAAAAATAAAATACTACTTTAAAAAATTTTAAATAGATGCACTATTTTAATACTTAAAATGTTTATGTTTTAGATATGCAGAAGTTCCCTTTGAGAATGAAGGATAATGATCTTCTTGTAACCGAGCTTTACCACGATCCTTCAAATGATGCCATTACGGCGCTGAGCGTGTACCTCACACCCAAGACAAGTTAGTACCCGGCAAAACTCTTACAGATTCTTGACCTTTTTTGGAGAATGTATGTGTATTTACTGGTTTATCATGCTAAAACTAATAGTAGTTTCTTTTTGAGAATTACACTTTGGAGGATATCATCCCTCAGTCTGAAGTTTATATTTGGTCATGTATTGAAGCCAAACATGACCCATAAGCAAGCATAAGTTGAGGTGGGAAATGAGGACTTTTCCTCTCCCGTGTTGTATTTAAGTAAAACATTGCAGCATTAACTAAAGTTAGTAAAAAAAAAAAAAGAAAAAAATCTATACATTTACCTTCCTATTTACCGTAGCTGGTTTTGTTTTGAAATTGGGAGCTTTTTATTTTTTTAACAGTGAGAAAGCTTTCAGACTATTAATCTCTGTTGGAAATTGCCTTATTTCCTTGGAAAGATTTTAATTTGTTATGGAAAAAAAACATTTTATTTGGAGGTTTAGTATCTAGCTTTCCGTCTTTCCAAGGCCATTACAATGAAATTTTATTAAGAATTTTTGTGTTTTGGGACGCCTGGGTGGCTCAGTTGGTTAAGCAGCTGCCTTCGGCTCAGGTCATGATCCCAGCGTCCTGGGATCGAGTCCCGCATCGGGCTCCTTGCTCGGCAGGGAGCCTGCTTCTCCCTCTGCCTCTGTCTGCCTGTGCTCACTCGCTCACTCTCCCTCTATGCCTGACAAATAAATAAATAAAATCTTTAAAAAAAAAAAAAAAAAAAAAAGAATTTTTGTGTTTTTTATATTTTTACATTCTAGTTCGAAAGAAAATGTAAGCGGGAAATTTAAAATTTATCTGTGATGAATTACAGGAAATATTAACATGTCTAGCAATATTAATATATTTGAATGTGGTACTCATATAAAATCATCACTTTATTGAGTTCATTGAAGAAGCAATCTTCAGTGGAAGTATTCTAATGTATGCAGATGATTTTGATTAATATTACAGTAGGATTTCAGCTGTCTTTTGCTAAAATGGGTCCGTAAACACGGTCTTATGTGTTGGCTGCTTTTGTGCAGCAGTTGTGTGTGGTTGTGACAGATAGTATGGCGTGGAAAGTTTGAAATATTTGCCATCTAGCCCTTTACAGAAAGTTTGCCGTCCTCTGCTATAGAATGAGATGTGCTTTTCTTTTCAGTCAAATTAGAAAGGGAGGAAAAACCTTGGCGGTGGCAGGGGGAGAACAGGGTGGCTTTTTAGGTTAGAAGCGTTTGCTGCGGTGTGTTCCTTCTCTTCTGCTTCAGGTGTTTTCAGGTGAATCCGGCAGAATAACTATTAAAGCTAAAAGATTCTCTATCTGTGAACCTCTTAAGTATAGTGGTCACTGAACTCCATTCTATCCTTAAATATGTAATGGAGTCTGGACACTTGTCTTTAAAAAACACACATACACAGGTGAGCTTGACAGTGAGCTTGTGCGGAGTTAGACACACCGGAGGTGAGTGTGATGTAAGCAAGGTCATGGGTGTGTTTGCTTCAGAGCTAAGTGTTTTGAGTCTGTTAAATAGTATATCCATGAGTATTCAAGAAAGAATCAATAATATAACAAAAGTAAAAGTAAAACACATGGTTATTCCAGGCTAGAAGTGGTAATGGAATATTGCTTTAGAAATACTGCTAGGAAATACTTAGCGTGTCAGATTTACTAATTCTTTAAACATTTGTAGAAGACCTGTCTCAGGCACTCCGTAAGGCGATACAAATAAAAAGATGGTTGCGACTGAGTCCCTGTCAGTGACGAGTGGAGACAGACGGGGAAGCGGAGGAGCGGGTGTCAGAGTGACAGGGATGGACCCTCACAGGCAGCACGGGGAGGGCTGCACGAGTCCATGGGGGGGGGGGGGAGGACTTGCGAAGGAAATAACGATTTTCATGCGCTGTCTGTGCCGGGCTGGATTGGGGGCTCGTGAAAGCACTGAATCCAGCTCTGTCGCTTTTCCTCCAGGGCAGCTTTGTGTCGCCATCTGATGTGCCCCCTTTCAACTTCTGCCCTCGTGCAGGTGTCTCTGGGAACTGGATCGAGATCGCCTATGGTACGAGCTCTGGCGCGGTGCGCGTGATCGTGCAGCACCCGGAGACGGTGGGCTCGGGCCCGCAGCTCTTTCAGACTTTCACCGTTCACCGAAGTCCTGTTACAAAAATCATGCTGTCCGAGAAGCATCTGGTGTCAGGTAAAGTCTTGGTGAGGCAAAACCTTGTTTGCCTCTGTGCAATTTTCTAGACTCCACGAATGGAAAGAAGAGAAAAAACACTGGTTTATGTGAGAAAAGCATATTAAAAGAAATGGTAGGAAAGTTTAATACTGAAGAAGTGTTACAGTTGTCTTTTAAAGAAAGTTTATTTTTAATTTTGCCCGATTGTAGTATACATAAATCTAGTAAAGAGTTGAGCATATCTTTTACTTACTCTCTATTCTAATATTTTGTTCTCCTGGCAGTTTATTTGAGGAAAATTACATTTTTTTGCGTTCGTTGTTCCTTAGTCATTAGGGTTTTTTTTTTAATGTCGATTCTCATTAGATACTTAGATGATACAGATTTTTAAGCTTAATGAGTGTGACACTCACAGTATTGATCACAGTAAAATTCCATTGATGAGGCTCACTGTATATGAAATTTCTAAAAGGCTTTAATTTTCTTTTGAGTCAGGTGTATCAGTAGAGTTTGCTTTTACATTAAATCTTTTGTAGATCACTTCCTGCCTAACTTAAACTTTTTATAAGCATCATTTTCATCTATCAAGTTTATTGTTTATTGGAAGACTACGTCATACTAAAAGGTGATGCATCTTTGACTAATCTGCAGTCTAAGTAAACACTCATGGGGCTGAAATACCTTGTCCATGGATGGATGGGTGGGTGGATGGGCGCGCTTTTATTGGTATTTAATTGCTTGAGTAAAAAGTCCAGTGGTTTTGAGTATAATCATGCCCGCCCGCCCCAAGCAATGCGTCTCTCTCCTCTGTAGGTCTTCTTACAGCAGCTCACCTGCCTCCCTGAAGAGTCTTCGCCCGCCCCAAGCAATGAGTCTCTCTCCTCTGTAGGTCTTCTTACAGCAGCTCACCTGCCTCCCTGAAGAGTCTTCGTCACACTCTTGTGGGCTCCTCCTCTTTTGGCCAGTCACTGAGGGTTGGGTTGCTTGAGAGCTCTTCCTCGTTCTCCATTCTTCCTTGTCCGTAGTGTTCTTGGTGACTTGAGTGTTACCGTCTGTGTGCCGGGGACCCCCAGACTTTTTCTTCGCCTGTGACCGTTCACAGAGTTCCAGATGTGTATATCTAGGGTAGACAAGTCTCTGGTTGATAGACATGTCAGAATTAACCTGGATCAACAGTACTTGGCTGTTTCTCTCGGAAGCCATCTCAGCACACAGCATCACCAGTGCGCATTTCCTCAAGCTCGAGACCTAGGAACCGCTCCTGGTTCTTCCCTTTCTCACACCCCCGACAAATGTGTAATCTGTCGCTAAGTCCTTTTAGCTTTGCTTCAATGTATGTCACAGATCTGATCACTCGGTGTCCATTGCTGCCAGCCGGGTAACTTTTCTCATTTCTCCCCCAGATCACTGAGCTCAGATGTTTTTTTTTGTCTGTTTCTCTCTTGCCTCTCTGTGGTTCATGTTCCTTATAGTAGGTAGAGCCAGAAATAGCTTTTAAAAATGTAAACCTTGCTGACTCCCCGTGGCTTCCTATTGAGTGCAGGATAAATAAACTAATAGGGTTTTTCCTATTATGGGTCCTATCTTCTTTTCAAGCCTCTTTTTCTCTCTGCCCTTCATGTAACTTTCCTCATTGCTTACAACACCCTAACCCTTTGGCTTTTGAATTTGTTAAAAATGCTTCAGAACTTCTGCACTTCTTTTTTTTTAAGATTTTATTTACTTATTAGACAGAGATCCCAAGTGGCAGAGAGGCAGGCAGAGAGAGAGGAGGAAGCAGGCTCCCGCTGAGCAGAGAGTCTGACATGGGGGCTTGATCCCAGGACCCGGGGATCATGACCTAAGCCAAAGGCAGAGGCTTTAACCCACTGAGCCACCCAGGCGCCCCTGCACTTCTTTTTATTTGAAATGTTTCACCTCTCGATACTTGTTTGGCTGCCTTCTTGTCACTCAGGTCCATTTCCAGTACCTCCTCAGTGAGGCCACCCAGTCCCACTTAGCCAGACGTTTCTCCAGGTCGCTTTTGCTGTCAACATCTCGATTGGTTTTCTTCATAGACTTATCACTGAATCATTGTTTTGTTTGCTTATTTATCGTCTGTCTCCCTCTGCTAGAATGTCAGTCTTACAGTAGCAGAAGAAGCTCTTTGACTCTGTTTTCAACACTTACCAGAATTCTTGACACATAAAAGATGCTGAATAAATGTTACGTAAAATGAGGTAATTGGATCCTGTGAGAAAATAAGATTGTTTTGCCGAGGTTATTGTGATGTTCAAATGATCATATTTAGACTCCTAAGTGCTGTTGTTTTGATGGTGATGCGGTTCCTGCAGGATGAGGTTCCAGAGAACTACACAGTGCGATCTGCATTTTAACATCAAATATTTCTTGTAGGTTTGAAATTTAAATAAATTTGTCAAGAAAAATGTCCAGTTGAGCTAAAAATCTAGAGTATTTTATGTTAACTCAGTTACATTATTCTGCCACCTGGTGGATATCAACATGTATGTAACGACATTCTTTTTCTAATAGTGTTAGTTTTCATGTCTTAAATAGAAACTTAAATGATTAATTTTAACATAATAGCCATAATTGCCTATTGAATCACTTTAAGTGTTCAAGGTATTTTCTTTTTCTTTTTTTTTTTTTTTTTCCAAGGTATTTTTCTGAATCCTGGTAAGCATAAGAGTGAAATCAGGAAATTATTTTCCATGAAGTTGATTAAACAGCCTAGAACTAAATGTCTCCTTTTTCACCAGAAACCGGTATCCTGAGACATGAGAATCTTGTTACATAAGTAACACTGATACTTTGAATTTTTATTGCTATTTGTTAAAATTAAATTTCTAAAGTTTTGTTTCAAATTTGCAACTGTGGCCATTTACCCAGTAGGAAAGGTGTGTATATATGAAAGCTTGGATACTTTCCTAGCATTTACTGGTG
This sequence comes from Mustela lutreola, assembly GCF_030435805.1. NCBI lineage: Eukaryota > Metazoa > Chordata > Mammalia > Carnivora > Mustelidae > Mustela > Mustela lutreola. The sequence continues at coordinate 60,356,486 of NC_081303.1, forward strand.
AAGTCATAGCTCATTGCTAATAATAGCACATTCTCTGGAATCCAAATAAATTGCACTTTTCCATTAAAAAGGAATGCCACAAAAGAGCACATTTATTTATTTATTTATTTATTTATTTATTTTCTAAAAGCACGTTTTTTTAATAAGGAATGCCACAAATGTACTTTTTTTCTTTTACATTAATATCAGTTGCTGGTTTATATTTTCTAAAGGAGTATTTAGATCAAAAAAACAATAGAGGTCAGGTACTTGTTAGATATCTCAATATATATCCACTTAATATTATTTACATTAAAAAAAACTAGTTGGAGTATGTTTCTTAAATGCAGTCTCGCATTTTATATAAAAATACTTCTTTATTTTAATTTTCCTCAATATAGCTTGAGTGGGCGATACAAGCTTTTTGACAAATGTAATTTGTAGCAATAAATTTTCAGGAACTCCTGATCTAGGTTGTTTAATATTTAACAGAAGCAGTTTCAGTGGTTGAAAAAAAATAAACTGCACAACTCACTTACTATGTAGTTTAGCCACAGAACAGAATAATATTCAGCATCTTTTGTCTTGCGTACACCTTTTTTTTTTTTTTTTTTAACCTTTTTTACGTTTATACTCAACAGGCTACTTTTATAAGGACCCATGGATTTACTCACATTCCTTAGATTTGTAGCAAGGTAAACTGTATTCAGTTCTTTCAATTTTTTTTTTTTTTTTAAGATTTTATTTATTTATTTGACAGAGAGAGATCACAAGTAGGCAGAGAGGCAGGCAGAGAGAGAGGAGGAAGCAGGCTCCCTGCTGAGCAGAGAGCCCGATGCGGGACTCGATCCCAGCACCCTGAGATCATGACCTGAGCCGAAGGCAGCGGCTTAACCCACTGAGCCACCCAGGCGCCCCAAGTTCTTTCAATTTTGTTGGCTAGGATAACTTTAGGATAAATAGGTTGTCGGCCATTCAAAATATGCTGTGATCTATCCAAGATTATAGTTTAAAAAGTTAAAATTTGTTTATAAAAGTGATTTTGTTGATGCTTTTATAATCTGTATTTAATAACTTATTTTTTGTTTTCTTTCCTAGTGTGTGCCGACAATAATCACGTCCGGACATGGACAGTAACACGGTTCAGAGGCATGATCTCTACTCAGCCAGGGTCTACACCATTAGCGTCGTTCAAGATACTGTCTCTGGAGGAGACGGAGAGTCATGGAAGCTATTCCTCTGGAAATGACATAGGTGGGTTAGATAATTTGGGGGCATTTTCAAGTATTTTGTGGGCAATGCAGAAGTAGTATGTTAACTGTAGTAGAAGCCTAAAACTGAGTTTCAAATAGAAATTTTTCACTTCAGTTTTGAAACTCATTTAAAAGAAATTTAATGTGTTTCTTAGTTCTATAAATTCACAAATTATAGCCTTTTTTTGTTTAAAAAGTTGAGAGCAGAGTTTTCATCTGTTTATCATTTCCTTATTAAAATAATATCTCCAAATGCTAACCACTTTAGGTTGTAATTAAAAACCAGGATAGGAAAAAAAAATAAATAAAGGCAGGATAGCAGTGCGCATTTGACACCTGAAGCTTTTTTTTCTTTTATTGCTAATAATCTGAAAATAAAATTTTGAAGCTGGCAAAGGGCTGGCTGTGTTACATGCTAGCAGTCTTGGTGGCATCACAGTGGCTTGTAGGAAATGAAAATAGCATGTCTCAGTGGATACGCTCTGATTTCAGCAAAAAGTTTATGAAGTTGGTGTGACTTCCGTCACGACACCATATGACACGTGGATGTGGATTCTCTCTCTCTCTCTCTGTCTTCAGCAAAAATATATGAAGTTGTGATCTGTCTGTCCTGACACCCTATGACACGTGCAGATGTGGATTCCGTCACTGTCTCTCTCTCACACACACACACACACACACACAGTCTTCACAGAGACAATCATTTTCCCCAGGGGCACTTTTGGAAGAATCTCTACTGGATATTCATTGCGTCTCACGTGCTTTTAATAGTTCTATGGGACCTGCTCACTGACTCCTGGGCCTGTCTGGTCATTTTTTAAGTAAGCAGAAATTGTAGCACTGGTGGAAAATAGGGAGTATGTGAGAGGTCTTTTACCAGATTTGTTTTATGTGAAACATTTAAATATATGTCCATCCAGAATATGCCCTCACGGTAAAGATTTCAAAGTAGTTATCTTTTTTTTTTTTTTTTTTTTTTTAAGATTTCATTTATTTGACAAAGGTGGGAGAGCAGGCTCCTCGCTAAGCAGAGAGCCCGATGTGGGGCTCAATCGCAGGACCCTGGGACCATGACCTGAGCTGAAGACACAGGCTTAACCCACTGAGCCACCCAGGGGCCCCTCAAAATAGTTATCTTTGAAAAAAATAGAAGCTGCTTATGGGAATTGTACTACCACAGTCTTAGTGTTCTTTTTCAAAGAAACACTTGGTTTTGGTGATTTAAACTAATTGCTCTGTGACCCAGTTTTCTATGTGATCGAGGCACTGAAAGTTTAGTTTTATCTCATCAGTATATTTTTTTCCTGATTTATTGAGCTATAATTGACATACAACATTGTGCAGGGTTAAGTGACAGCATCAACAATTATATTGAGTGCCTTTGCTCCAAGTATTAGAAATATTAAAAAAAAAGAAAAGAAAAAAGAAATGCAGTGAACGTCAAGTTGCAGTGCAGTGACCAGTGGGGATAAAAAGCAAACACTTACATGGGGCGAGGCACCCGGGGCAGATCGTGCTCGTCTCCGTGCCAGCTGTTGCGGCCTACGGTCCCCAGTTCATCTCCCTGAGAATTTTATGAGGTAGATTATTGCCACTTAACTTTGATGGAAACTGATGAGGTCTTAATGTTTGGACTAAAACTTTGAGCTGAGACACGAAGGTATAGAATGTCACCGGATCGGGACATTACTGGCGAGTTGAGAAAATGTCCAGGTCATTAGTAGTTGCTGGTACGTGGGTAAGAATTGTAGGGCGTGAGACTGGGTGGAAGGGCAGGGTCCCATCATGGAGTGTCGGATCAGGGAGAACATGTGTAATGTGAATAAATAGATGTTCTGGAAGAGCCCTGTGAGTGACAGTAGCCTTGTGAAATATTTGAAAGAGGGAAGGGAGATTCCCCCCCCCCCCCATAGTTCTTTAAGAAAATATTTTAAGAGCTAGACATTCTCGTTAGTGGAACAGAACAGAAAGTCCAGCTTCAGAGGCTCCTGTGGGGGGGATCTGGACGGCAGCGGGCCGCTGAGTAATCAGGATCGGGGGCCGCTGTGAAACCAAGAACGGAGCGACTTCGAAAGCAAGAAGTTCCGAGGCAGAAGTTCAGAAGATTCAGAGGAGTCTTTCTGATTCCCTGCTCCTTCTTCACCATTGAAGATAGACGCCTGAGAGCATTTTGTGCTCTGAAGGAGCCAGTTTGGGGAGAGGAGTTGGAGAAACTTGAAGCTCAGGATGGGGGTGGGTATATCATTGAGGTACGAAAACAAGTGAGAATCTCCCATGAAGGTAAAGGTTGAAGGAAGAGAAGATACAGTCCCAGAACCCTCGTTCCTGGTTATTTTATTCGTCACCGCTAGTTTGACTTCGGTTATGGGTTATTGAGTGAGGACCGTCATTTCCTCTCAGCAGAATCAGACTGCAGAAGACTGTCCAGTCGCTGGGCCCCTGCACAGGAGCCAGACGTCCTGGGTGTGACCCCAGTTCCTTTAGGCAGGACCCGTGAGGTCTTTGGTTCCCTGATCTCTTGATGCCTTACTTTTCTCATCTGTAAAATGAAGATAATAATAGTGTATCCCTTATGTGGTTGTCAGGATGACTAAAATGAGTTACTTGGGAAGCATTTCCTGTGGCACACAGTGAGCATAGTGTGTAGGTACTTGCTAGCTAATAAAGATGTTCCATTTATTAATTAGCTGTGATTCACATAAGGTAAAATTGTTTCATACATCACAAACTTTTTGTGAATAACAAGTTGGTATTATTTTAGCGAGTGAGTATGAAAACGAGAATTATTAGAATTTTATGTTTAAGTTTTACATGAAATACTTTTTTTTTATATTGTTCAGAATCTTTCTAAAATGAGGGGACTATGAGCTAGTCACCTGCCTTGCCAAGTACAATCAAGTAAAAATAATTGAATCCTTTTTTTCAGATGGAAAACCTTGCAGGATGCAGCAGGTTTCTGATTAATTAATTTTTTTAAATTAATTAAATTCTGTTTAATGAAGTTGCACTTTATTCTTTAAGAGTTTGCAGGTGGCTTTGCAAAAAAAGAGTAAAATCCGTAATACATAATTTTACTTATATATCCTTTTTCTGAAGTTATAAGAAACTGAGCACATTCTCAAAGATAAAACATGTAGAGCCTTTATTTTAACACGTCTCATTCTATTACTCTTGATGTATAGTCTTTTTTTTTTTTTTTTTTTTTTTTTTATTTTTTATTTTTTATACACATATATTTTTTATATACATATATTTTTATCCCCAGGTCTGTGAATCACCAGGTTTACACACTTCACAGCACTCACCAAATCACATACCCTCCCCAATGTCCATAATCCCACCCCCTTCTCCCCAACCCCCTCCCCCCGGCAACCCTCAGTTTGTTTTGTGAGATTAAGAGTCACTTATGGTTTGTCTCCCTCCCAATCCCATCTTGTTTCATTTATTCTTCTACCCACTTAAGCCTCCATGTTGCATCACCACTTCCTCATATCAGGGAGATCATATGATAGTTGTCTTTCTCTGCTTGACTTATTTCGCTAAGCATGATACGCTCTAGTTCCATCCATGTTGTTGCAAATGGCAAGATTTCATTTCTTTTGATGGCTGCATAGTATTCCATTGTGTATATATACCACATCTTCTTGATCCATTCATCTGTTGATGGACATCTAGGTTCTTTCCATAGTTTGGCTATTGTGGACATTGCTGCTATAAACATTCGGGTGCATGTGTCCCTTTGGATCACTACATTTGTATCTTTAGGGTAAATACCCAATAGTGCAATTGCTGGGTCATAGGGCAGTTCTATTTTCAACATTTTGAGGAACCTCCATGCTGTTTTCCAGAGTGGCTGCACCAGCTTGCATTCCCACCAACAGTGTAGGAGGGTTCCCCTTTCTCCGCATCCTCGCCAGCATCTGTCATTTCCTGACTTGTTGATTTTAGCCATTCTGACTGGTGTGAGGTGATATCTCATTGTGGTTTTGATTTGTATTTCCCTGATGCCAAGTGATATGGAGCACTTTTTCATGTGTCTGTTGGCCATCTGGATGTCTTCTTTGCAGAAATGTCTGTTCATGTCTTCTGCCCATTTCTTGATTGGATTATTTGTTCTTTGGGTGTTGAGTTTGCTAAGTTCTTTATAGATTCTGGACACTAGTCCTTTATCTGATATGTCGTTTGCAAATATCTTCTCCCATTCTGTCAGTTGTCTTTTGATTTTGTTAACTGTTTCCTTTGCTGTGCAAAAGCTTTTGATCTTGATGAAATCCCAGTAGTTCATTTTTTCCCTTGCTTCCCTTGCCTTTTGCGTTGTTCCTAGGAAGATGTTGCTGCGGCAGAGGTCGAAGAGGTTGCTGCCCGTGTTCTCCTCAAGGATTTTGATGGATTCCTTTCGTACATTGAGGTCCTTCATCCATTTTGAGTCTATTTTTGTGTGTGGTGTAAGGAAATGGTCCAATTTCATTTTTCTGCATGTGGCTGTCCAATTTTCCCAGCACCATTTATTGAAAAGGCTGTCTTTTTTCCATTGGACATTCTTTCCTGCTTTGTCGAAGATTAGTTGACCATAGAGTTGAGGGTCTATTTCTGGGCTCTCTATTCTGTTCCATTGATCTATGTGTCTGTTTTTGTGCCAGTACCATGCTGTCTTGATGATGACAGCTTTGTAATAGAGCTTGAAGTCCGGAATTGTGATGCCACCAACGTTGGCTTTCTTTTTCAATATCCCTTTGGCTATTCGAGGTCTTTTCTGGTTCCATATAAATTTTAGAATTATTTGTTCCATTTCTTTGAAAAAGATGGATGGTACTTTGATAGGAATTGCATTAAATGTGTAGATTGCTTTAGGTAGCATAGACATTTTCACAATATTTATTCTTCCAATCCAGGAGCATGGAACATTTTTCCATTTCTTTGTGTCTTCCTCAATTTCTTTCATGAGTACTTTATAGTTTTCTGAGTATAGATTCTGTGTCTCTTTGGTTAGGTTTATTCCTAGGTATCTTATGGTTTTGGATGCAATTGTAAATGGGATTGACTCCTTAATATCTCTTTCTTCTGTCTTGCTGTTGGTGTAGAGAAATGCAACTGATTTCTGTGCATTGATTTTATATCCTGACACTTTACTGAATTCCTGTATAAGTTCTAGCAGTTTTGGAGTGGAGTCTTTTGGGTTTTCCACATATAGTATCATATCATCTGCGAAGAGTGATAATTTGACTTCTTCTTTGCCGATTTGGATGCCTTTAATTTCCTTTTGTTGTCTGATTGCTGAGGCTAGGACCTCTAGTACGATGTTGAATAGCAGTGGTGATAATGGACATCCCTGCCGTGTTCCTGACCTTAGCGGAAAAGCTTTCAGTTTTTCTCCATTGAGAATGATATTTGCGGTGGGTTTTTCATAGATGGCTTTGATGATATTGAGGTATGTGCCCTCTATCCCTACACTTTGAAGAGTTTTGATCAGGAAGGGATGTTGTACTTTGTCAAATGCTTTTTCAGCATCTATTGAGAGTATCATATGGTTCTTGTTCTTACTTTTATTGATGTGTTGTATCACATTGACTGATTTGCGGATGTTGAACCAACCTTGCAGCCCTGGAATAAATCCCACTTGGTCGTGGTGAATAATCTTTTTAATGTACTGTTGAATCCGATTGGCTAGTATTTTGTTGAGTATTTTCGCATCTGTGTTCATCAAGGATATCGGTCTATAGCTCTCTTTTTTGGTGGGATCCTTGTCTGGTTTTGGGATCAAGGTGATGCTGGCCTCATAAAATGAGTTTGGAAGTTTTCCTTCCATTTCTATTTTTTGGAACAGTTTCAGGAGAATAGGAATTAGTTCTTCTTTAAATGTTTGGTAGAATTCCCCCGGGAAGCCGTCTGGCCCTGGGCTTTTGTTTGTTTGGAGATTTTTAATGACTGTTTCAATCTCCTTACTGGTTATGGGTCTGTTCAGGCTTTCTATTTCTTCATGGTTCAGTTGTGGTAGTTTATATGTTTCTAGGAATGCATCCATTTCTTCCAGATTGTCAAATTTATTGCCGTAGAGTTGCTCATAGTATGTTCTTATAATAGTTTGTATTTCCTTGGTGTTAGTTGTGATCTCTCCTCTTTCATTCATTATTTTATTTATTTGGGTCCTTTCTCTTTTCTTTTTGATAAGTCGGGCCAGGGGTTTATCAATTTTATTAATTCTTTCAAAGAACCAGCTCCTAGTTTCGTTGATTTGTTCTATTGTTTTTTTGGTTTCTATTTCATTGATTTCTGCTCTGATCTTTATGATTTCTCTTCTCCTGCTGGGCTTAGGGTTTCTTTCTTGTTCCTTCTCCAGCTCCTTTAGGTGTAGGGTTAGGTTGTGTACCTGAGACCTTTCTTGTTTCTTGAGAAAGGCTTGTACCGCTATATATTTTCCTCTCAGGACTGCCTTTGTTGTGTCCCACAGATTTTGAACCGTTGTATTTTCATTATCATTTGTTTCCATGATTTTTTTCAATTCTTCTTTAATTTCCCGGTTGACCCATTCATTCTTTAGAAGGATACTGTTTAGTCTCCATGTATTTGGGTTCTTTCCAAACTTCCTTTTGTGGTTGAGTTCTAGCTTTAGAGCATTGTGGTCTGAAAATATGCAGGGAATGATCCCAATCTTTTGATACCGGTTGAGTCCTGATTTAGGACCGAGGATGTGATCTATTCTGGAGAATGTACCATGTGCACTAGAGAAGAATGTGTATTCTGTTGCTTTGGGATGAAATATTCTGAATATATCTGTGATGTCCATCTGGTCCAGTGTGTCATTTAAGGCCTTTATTTCCTTGCTGATCTTTTGCTTGGATGACCTGTCCATTTCAGTGAGGGGAATATTAAAGTCCCCTACTATTATTGTATTGTTGTTTATGTGTTTCTTTGATTTTGTTATTAATTGGTTTATATAGTTGGCTGCTCCCACGTTGGGGGCATAGATATTTAAAATTGTTAAATCTTCTTGTTGGACAGACCCTTTGAGTATGATATAGTGTCCTTCCTCATCTCTTATTACAGTCTTTGGCTTAAAATCTAATTGATCTGATATAAGGATTGCCACTCCTGCTTTCTTCTGATGTCCATTAGCATGGTAAATTCTTTTCCACCCCCTCACTTTAAATCTGGAGGTGTCTTCGGGCTTAAAATGTGTTTCTTGGAGGCAACATATAGATGGGTTTTGTTTTTTTATCCATTCTGATACCCTGTGTCTTTTGACAGGGGCATTTAGCCCATTCACATTCAGGGTAACTATTGAGAGATATGAATTTAGTGCCATTGTATTGCCTGTAAGGTGACTGTTACTGTATATGGTCTCTGTTCCTTTCTGATCTACCACTTGTAGGCTCTCTCTTTGCTTAGAGGACCCCTTTCAATATTTCCTGTAGAGCTGGTTTGGTATTTGCAAATTCTTTCAGTTGTTGTTTGTCCTGGAAGCTTTTAATCTCTCCTTCTATTTTCAATGATAGCCTAGCTGGATATAGTATTCTTGGCTGCATGTTTTTCTCGTTTAGTGCTCTGAAAATATCATGCCAGCTCTTTCTGGCCTGCCAGGTCTCTGTGGATAAGTCAGCTGCCAATCTAATATTTTTACCATTGTATGTTACAGACTTCTTTTCCCGGGCTGCTTTCAGGATTTTCTCTTTGTCATTGAGACTTGTAAATTTTACTATTATGTGACGGGGTGTGGGCCTATTCTTATTTATTTTGAGGGGCATTCTCTGAACCTCCTGAATTTTGATGCTTGTTCCCTTTGCCATATTGGGGAAATTCTCCCCAATAATTCTCTCCAGTATACCTTCTGCTCCCCTCTCACTTTCTTCTTCTTCTGGAATCCCAATTATTCTAATGTTGTTTCGTCTTATGGTGTCACTTATTTCTCGAATTCTCCCCTCGTGGTCCAGTAGCTGTTTGTCCCTCTTTTGATCAGCTTCTTTATTCTCTGTCATTTGGTCTTCTATATCACTAATTCTTTCTTCTGCCTCATTTATCCTAGCAGTGAGAGCCTCCATTTTTGATTGCACCTCATTAATAGCTTTTTTGATTTCAACTTGGTTAGATTTTAGTTCTTTTATTTCTCCAGAAAGGGCTTTTATATCTCTCGAGAGGGTTTCTCTAATATCTTCCATGCCTTTTTCGAGCCCGGCTAGAACCTTGAGAATTGTCATTCTGAACTCTAGATCTGACATATTACCGATGTCTGTATTGATTAGGTCCCTAGCCTTCGGTACTGCCTCTTGTTCTTTTTTTTGTGGTGAATTTTTACGTCTTGTCATTTTGTCCAGATAAGAGTAAATGAAGGGGCAAGTAAAATACTAAAAGGGTGGCAACAACCCCAGGAAAATATGCTTTAGCCAAATTAGAAGAGATCCAAAATCGTAAGTGGGGAGAAAGGGGATAAAAAGAGGTTCAAAAAGGAAGAAAGAAAAAAGAAAAAAAAAAAAAAAAAAAAAAAAGAAAAGAATTTTTTTTTAAAAAAGAAAACACCTAAGAAAAATGTAAAAAAATATATATATATATTAGATAAACTAGTAAAAAATCGTTAAAAAAGAAAAAGGTAACAGTTAAAAAAAAAAAAAATTTTACCCGAAGGCGAGAGAAAAAAAAAAAAAAAAAAAAAATGAAAAAGAAAAAATTAAATTAACTGCAAGACTAAAAAAAATCACAGGAAAAAAGCCATGAGTTCCGTGCTTGGCTTTCTCCTCCTCTGGAATTCTGCTGCTCTCCTTGGTATTGAAACCGCACTCCTTGGTAGGTGAACTTGGTCTCGGCTGGATTTCTTGTTGATCTTCTGGGGGAGGGGCCTGTTGTAGTGATTCTCAAGTGTCTTTGCCCCAGGCGGAATTACACCGCCCTTACCCGGGGCCGGGGTGAGTAATCCGCTCGGGTTTGCTTTCAGGAGCTTTTGTTCCCTGAGCGCTTTCCGTAGAGTTCCAGAGGACGGGAATACAAATGGCGGCCTCCTGGTCTTCGGCCCGGAGGAGCCGAGAGCCCAGGGCCCCACTCCTCAGTGCGCCCTCAGAGAACAGCGCCCAGTTACTCCCGTCTGCCTGACCTCCGGCCGCGCTCCGAGCTCACCGAGCCTGCGACCGGTTCAAGGTAACACGGAGCTGCGAGCTTACTGTCGGCTCTGTCTCTGTAGCCGGCTTTCCCCTTCCAATACCCGCAAGCTCTGCGACACTCAGACACCCCCGATCCTTCTGTGACCCTGCGGGACCTGAGGCCACGCTGACCCCGCGTGGGCTTCGCCCCGGTTTAGCCTCTGGAGCGATGTCCCTCCGCGGAACAGACTTTTAAAAGTCCTGATTTTGTGCGCGGTTGCTCCGCCGCTTGCCGGGAGCCGGCCCCTCCCCCCGGGGTCTATCTTCCCGTCGCTTTGGATTCACTTCTCCGCCGGTCCTACCTTTCAGAAAGTGGTTGTTTTTCTGTTTCCAGAATTGCTGTTCTTCTTCTCTTCGATCTGCCGATGGATTTTCAGGTGTTTGCAATCTTTAGATAAGCTATCTAGCTGATCTCCGGCTAGCTGAAGCAGTCTCAGCTTGCTACTTCTCCGCCATCTTCTCCTATTCCTCTCTTGATGTATAGTCTTAAGCAAATTAATGCCTTCAGCTTTAATGGCCGTAGTGCATAAAACATAACTTGAGATATTATGTATTTCTTTAAGAAAGGTTTAATGCAAGTTGGAGTACTTGTCAAAGCCCTTCATTCTTGTCTGACTTGGACGTGGGATACACAATGCCGCATAGTGATAGGCATGGAAAATTCTTTCTTTTTCCTCTTTGTATTGATATTCACGTTCCTTTTGTTCAGTGAAACCAACCGAATTCCAATTAACTTGTTTCGTCATTTTCTGTTTCCTAACCCAGGGCCTTTCGGAGAGCGAGATGATCAACAGGTGTTTATCCAGAAAGTTGTTCCCATCACCAACAAACTGTTCGTAAGACTCTCATCGACTGGGAAAAGGTAAAACTTTACTGTAGAGATGTTTATATTCAGAAGTCACTTTTGTCTTAAAAAACCTGTTGAATAATTTGGCACATTGATGAAAGAGTGCTACCAGAAGCAAACTGTTGAAAAAAGAAATCTAGTGATCTTGTGATCATTTTAGCTTAAAATAAAGACAGTATTTAGTCCGTATCCTCTAGCATTTATTTAGATTTTCAAGCATGCTGTGCATAGTGAAGGACAAGTTACAGAGCAAGGAGTCGTGAATTTGATGGCAAAGAGTTGGACTAAATCCTAATTTTGGCACTTGCTCTTACTACCTATGAAAATTCAACTTGTTGCTTTTTTTCTCTGAGTACCCCCCCCCCCCGTTTCTTTATAAAGTTCACCTACCATGGTAAGATGTTGTAAGATAAAATGAATTAAAAACATGAAATATCTTATGTGGTCCCTGGCACTAACAGATGCACAATGGAAGTTAGTTTCCCCTTCCTTTTCCATTTGAGTGAAATTTTACTTCTTTTAAATTATTACATGTAGCTTCACACAGATTGAGCTGCTGTACGTTTCTCTTTAAAAACCTAAAATTTGGGTGCCTGGGTGGCTCAGTCGTTAAGCATCTTTCTTCAGCTGAAGTTATGATCTCAGGATCTTGGGATCAAGCCCCATATCAGGCTTCCTGCTTCGCGGAAAGCCTGCTTCTCCCTCTCCCTCTCTGTCTGTTTGTGTTCCCTCTCTCGCTGTGTCTCTCTCTGTCAAATAAATAAATAACATCTTGAATAAAATAAATAAAGATAAAAACCTAAGATTTTTTTGCAGGCCAAACAAGTGAAAAAGGTAGAATTCCTGTTAGTAGTCATTAAGAAGTTTACAGATTTTCATATAAATGTTAACAAATGCTACTGATACTCTTACCCTTCAGCATATGGTCTCTGATATTTTAAAGAATAATCTCTTGGAGATATATTTTCTTCCATCAAAGTTCATTGCATGTAGTCCTCAGCAGTTAAATGAATTGATGCCAGAGAATGATTTCTATGTACTAAACTATCTTTTTGTCACCTTGTTTTTTAAAAGAAAATGTATTAGAAGCCTGTGATGTAGTTAGAAGTTGAATTATTATCTTGAGAAATGTTACAAGTCATTGTGATTTATTGTGTTCTCTGCATATTCAGTGAAGATGTTGCCAAACATTTATTAAAACTGCTGCATAACATCTTCTAACGATGTAGTATTTTAGAGTCTTGTTCAATTCTAGTGTCTCCCCTCTTCTGTTACTTTAAAGATTTATTTACTTATTTTAGAGAGAGAGAGAGAGATCAAGCAGGAAGAGGGAGGGGCAGAGGGAGAAGGAGAGAGAAACCCACGCAGGCTCTGCACTGAGTGCGGAGCCTGACGTGGGGCTCAATCATGACCCCAAGATCAGACTCCAGCCTAAACTAAGGGTCATAAACTCAACCAACCATGCCACCCAGGCACCCCTTTTCTGTTACTGTAAACAGTAGCAGAGTGTTAGAAGCAAATATAATCTTTATAACAAAATAAATTTTATAATTTTTACATTTACGATTCCAGAGGAAAAGATATGTTTATAAAAATAATCAGAAATTATTTTACAGAATTGAATAGGAAATCAACCCTTTATGAAGCTAATGTGAAGCAAAGCTATTGTTTAAAGATAGTTCAGATTCTTAAGAATGGGAAGTAAAATGAAAAGGTTTTATTGCAAGTGGGCAGCGAACAAACCTTGTCAGCGTTTTAAAGGAAGGAGTTATTCTAAGGAATCTAGCCCATAGAAAAAACAAAAAGCAAAATCATCTTTGTTTTCAAGCAGATAGGTTTATATTGTTTCATTTCACTTTATTTTAAATGTAAACAGTAATCTAGATTTATGAAATATTTTATATCAATTTACAGGTATTAAATATAATTCACTATATCAAGAAAAATTTGTAATTATCTTGATAAACACAGAAAAAACATTTGATAGTTCATCCATTTTTGACTTCAAGAAAGGAATCTTGTACTTAAAATGACATTATTTTTAATCTGAAAATAATACCTATAAAAACAATTATAGTACACTTTATACTCTGGTGAAATATTGAAAACTTTTCCCTTAGATTGGGAATGAGACTAGGACATCTATCACTATATGTGGGCATCTAGTAATTAACCCCTCTCCCCTTACCACTTTTTGCCCTGCCTGCTAGGAAGCTCAGCTATGCTTCATATTCTGTTTTTTGTTTCTTACGTTGATAAGGATTGTATTTCCCCTTCCTCCTTTATTTTTTGACCTTGCATTTGCCTGGTACTAGTTGTTTCTTTTTTAATTTTTTTTATTTATAAGCCCCCTCTGCTTTGAAGTAGTCTGGGATAAATAATTAAGTGCAGTTCAGTCAACTCTTCTTATATGACTTTGACACATCATTTGCTGATACTATTCCTTGGTTTCCTTATTTGTCAAACGTGGATAGTTGTTCATTCTCAGGTTCTTTTACCCTTAATGAAAATTAATGAAATAGTTATAAAAATGCCTCAGAAAAGTTAAGAATATTTTCCTAATGGAGGGTGCTACTTAGATCTCTCCATACAGCTCTGCATTTTTTTTCTGGTTTCAGACTTGTAATTTGCGCATAAGTTTTAAATGACCTCTCAAGATCTTTTCTAGTTTCATGCCTAGTTGCTTTGTTTCTTTCTGCCTTTTTAGTTTTATAACGTCTTTTTAGAGAATTACTCAATTCCTATCAAGGTTCTTTCTGTTTTTCTCTTTCTTTAAAAAAATTTTTATGGTTTTTTTCTTTCTGTTTTTCTCTTAAGGGTGACTTAAATTATTGTATTATTTCAGTTATTCAAATACATTGTTTTATAAGAGCCTTTTCTCTATACTCAAACAGCATTCAAATTTTATTTCTGTCAACTTGCCTTGAACTTTTTAATGTTTTACATATAGAGGACACTCATACATAAACAATTGATTTGAAAAATCTGGCTTACAAAATGTTAGCTGTTCCCCGTCTTCGGCAGAATCTGTGAGATCCAGGCTGTTGACTGCACAACAATATCATCGTTCACGGTGAGAGAATGTGAGGGCTCGAGCAGGATGGGCTCCCGGCCACGGCGCTACCTGTTCACAGGCCACACGAACGGCAGCATTCAGATGTGGGACCTGACCACGGCCATGGACATGGTGAACAAAAGCGAAGAGAGGGGTAGGTTCCGTGCCGAGAGCTCTGCGTCGCAGGGGGAGCCTCTGACGGCAGTGATGGTAATGAGGCTGTGTTTTCCCAAGATGTAGGTGGTCCCACTGAGGAGGAGTTGCTCAAGTTACTGGATCAGTGTGACCTGAGCACATCTCGCTGCGCTACTCCTAACATCAGTCCAGCAACTTCCGTGCTCCAGCACAGCCGCCTCCGGGAGTCCAGCTCCAGGTGCGGGCGGGGGTCTGGGACTGTGTCTCAAGGTCGCTTGGTTGCTTTGGGGAAGATTGGGAGATCCCGTAATCACATAGTTGTTGGAAGCCACGTTGTTCAAGACACGTTTTTAATCAGACTTCATGTTGATATTCAGTTTTTTGGTTTTTTTTTAAATATTAATTTCTCATCTGCAAGCATATCTGATTCTTTTCATAGAAAAACACATTTTTCCTTTAACTTTTGTGACTTGCTGCCAATCTGGATGCCTTTTATGCAATCAAGAGTTCATTCAAAGGAAATTAGAAAAACCACGTCACCTTGGATAGTATGTGGAACTTTGTTCCTCTTGCCTCAGGGACGTATTGATCAGAGGGATGACATCATCTATCTAATCTTGGATTTAGTTATTACGTACTTTTAATACAGTGGCTTAGTGTATCTTCCAGCTAGCACATTTTTAACAATTCCGAAATTTGAACTAAGGACCAAATACTGATTTATATTAGTTCCGCATTAGTTTTAAAGAGTACCCCCCTCATCGCTTTTTTCAGTTATTCAGAAATCCAGCTGGACTGAATATGTATATATTATTTTCATTGGTAATTTGATACACGTACACCTATGCAAACACTAATACATACTATAAAGAGTTTTAATAAGTAAATTTTTATATATAGAAATTCTTTTTTTTTATTGTTTTTTTGGAGATTTTATTTATTTATTTGATAGAGATTATAAGTGGGCAGAGAGGCAGGCAGAGACAGAGGGGGAGGCAGGCTCCTGCTGAGCAGAGAGCCCGATGTGGGGCTCGATCCGAGGACCCTGGGATCATGACCTGAGCTGAATGAAGGCAGGGGCTTTAAGCCACTGAGCCACCCAGGCGCCCCTACATCATTCTTTATATAGTTAAATAATGTCTTTTCAGGTAGTTTAATGAGATAGGCCCCTGAAAAATCTCAGAAATCTAAACTGTAATTTTTAAAAACTCTCTTTCAGCCTTCAGCTCCAGCACCATGAAACCATCCACGAAGCAGCTACTTACGGCTCCATGAGGCCTTACAGAGAGAGTCCCCTGTTAGCAAGAGCGAGAAGAACTGAGAGCTTCCACAGTTACAGGGACTTCCAGACTGTTAATTTGAGCAGAAATGTAGACAGAGGTGTCCCTGAAAATGGGAACGTGGGTCCAATACAAGCCGAAGTAAAGCGGGCAACAGGGGAGTGTAATGTGTCAGAGAGAAAGTCTCCTGGAACAGAAGCGAAGAGTTTGAGAGAATCAGATGGTGGATTGGAAGTGCACAAGATAGCTGAAGGTCTAGAATCCAAGAAAAGGTCCTCAGAAGAAGAAAATGAAAATAAAGTGGAATTACGGAAGAAAGGGGGATTTGAAGGAGGAGGATTCCTTGGGAGGAAGAAAGTCCCCTATCTGGCCTCATGCCCGAGTACTTCCGACGGAGGAGCAGACTCCCCCGGGGCTGCGTCTCCGTCTCCTACGAAGACCACGCCATCTCCTCGGCATAAAAAAAGCGATTCTTCAGGTCAAGAATACAGCCTGTGAAGACTCACCAAAGTAATTGTTTTGTTAATTTAGATGAAGGTTCACAACTTTACTGGGTTTCAGTACATTCGCTTTTACACCAAAACTTCCCAAGAAATTAAAACCCGAGTTCATTCGGTATCTTTTTAACGGAATTACCCAGAGGGAGGAGGTAAAAATAATTCTGTCTCTTCGGGCCTTTTGGAAAGTTTTTTTTAGTTTTACAAGTACATTCAACGGATCATTTGTAAAGCAAGAGTCCCTTTCAGTGTTTAGCTACTCTGGATTTTGGAAGCCAAGTACTGAGTCGTACTGACCTGGGCGCACTGCACTTGGGCATCCCTGAGGGCGCAGGGACCAGCAGATGGCGCTCCTGATCTCATCGTGCTTGAGATTTGTCTCGCATCGTCCAGTGAAGCGAATCACATTAAATCTCTCTGGATAGTCTCCCAACACTTCTTGTGATTGCCATGTGTTTACCACATATTTAATGAGGTGCTATGTTTGTGAAGAATTACCTAATTCAGAAACACTATTAATGTTGACCACCAGACTACACTACACAGTAGGCAGTCCCTTCGGATGTTTTTCTTAAATCGTGGGTCATTTTCTGATTCTCATTATTTGGAGTTCTTAAATCTTA
Source organism: Mustela lutreola (assembly GCF_030435805.1). Lineage (NCBI taxonomy): Eukaryota > Metazoa > Chordata > Mammalia > Carnivora > Mustelidae > Mustela > Mustela lutreola. The sequence continues at coordinate 60,373,280 of NC_081303.1, forward strand.
GCAAGTGTCACCAATATTAAATACCCAAAGTCCATTTAAACTTTCTTTAAAGTTGGAGCAGTTGTCTGTGTTTGAAACAGATGAAATAAAAAATAATAATCAAGGCTAGAGCATTGCGTGCCCAGAAGGGAAACCATCCTAGTCTTCCGTCTGCCTTGTCCGATTTAGGGGCCACGTGTTTCCACCCACTGTCAATAATGAAAATAATTAAGTCAGAATGTCGCCATTTTGTTAAGCTTCTAAGACGGCAGTTCTCAACTTGTGGTTCAAGGTTTTGGCTGCTATGCAAATAATTGTTTTAAAATATATTTTGAATTATGAGACAAATTTTTTGTACCTTTTTTTTTGGTTTGGAATACTTTTCAAGTTTCTGCACATAGGGCAATTGTAAATTTAAAGCATTAAGCATTTATTGGTGAATAATGTATATATTCCCCGTCAAGAAATATGAGTGAAATTGAAATAAATTCTTTAAAGTTTACTATATTGCTAGTGGTTTCACAACACTTGTATTTATTTATCAATGAAGTCTAATAAAGTTGATTAAGACGGTGTGTTCTCGGTTTTTTAAGGAGTCGTTATGCTGTTTGAAGTACACCTACAAGGTTGGCAGGGTCTGCTTCCGGCGGTAAGAAGGGGGAAGAGCAGGGGGGAACAGAAGAGGCCCGAGGCTGACTTACATTCTCCTTGAGGGGGAGGGTCGGGCCCAACCTCATTGCCATATTGCTAAGGATTTGCCATTATCTCCGTAGCCGCCTTTCCCCTTCCCACAGGCAGGTCAGAGGTGGGTGGGCGAGGAAGAAAATGAGTGAAAAAGTTTGTGTTTAACCAGCCTTCTCCAAGAGTAAGACCATGAGGTAGGGAGCAGCTGGAGACTAGGACAGAGCAAAAGCCCATAAAGAGGCAACTCGCTAAAGCACAGGTTGCCGCCTACTACGAGGCGGCAGATCTTTGTCGTTTCTCTCATTTAGGGGAGTTTGAACCTTGATGCTGTGACGGGGGTTGGAGCCTGCCTGGCACTTTGTCGCCTGGGGCAGATGATCCCTTCTGGGCCTCAGCATTTTCCTTCTGCACCTAGCTCAGGAGGTGTTTCTGTCACTGAAAAAACTTGAGCTGAATCTATATACTTCGCGTTTGATGAGCAACAGGAACAGAAGTAGAACTGTCATGATGAGGACAGTGTTTCCGCTAATTCTGTATTTCAGGGCGGTCTCAGAAGTACTCACACACCGGCTGCAGAGGTACTGCTCCCCTCAGTTTATAGAGGCGATCATGAGGAGAACTTGCTTAGCCCCAAGTCTTGTCACCTACCGAGCCAACTTTTGAACCCTTCTGCCTGTTTCGGGAGCCTGTGGTCTTGTTCCTGGCTTTCTCATCAAGGCTGATACGTGGCCTTCACCTCAGGTTAGGCACGGACGCTTGGTGGGGCCTCCAGACCTGCCGAGTTGGAATCTGGTGGGTGGGATCCACGCTTTGAAAAAAGCCCCACGGTAGATTCTAAGGGACACGGATGGTTGAGGGATCAGAACATCCTATTACATGGGCTCACCCTTACCATCATCATTTATGTGTAAATTCTAACTCAGAGCTGTTAGTGTGTTTTCATAAACCGTGTTTACATTGAAAAATGAAGCAAACCATCTTGAGATGAATTTACATGTTATTTGTGTGTTGGAAATAAGCTACTCAGATGTGCCATCATTAAGTTCCTTGTCCCTGAATCACTCCATCTGGCCTGTGTTTTATTTACAGGTTGTTCGAGCTGAATTCTATTGACGACAACCGCCATGACGTTAAGATCAGCGATCAGGTACATGGACAGATTAGTATTTAGGTTTTCCATTTAGTGGAAACAACATCTCATCTATAAATAAAATTTTTAATAGAGATTATAAAAACATGGCTACACACTCTTACCAAACCACTAATATTAGGAGTAACAGTAGTTCTGAAGCCGGGAAGGTGGTCTCTGGGAGTGGCCAGACCTGTGTCGGGAGATTTAGAACCAGTGTAAAGGGATTCGTAGAGACCTGCTCCTCCTTTGTGGTGTATCCCAGGGGCACAGTCCCTGAGCACAGCTAGCAGCTTAGCCCCTGAGCGCCTCTGGGTTGCTTTCTGCTTTTCGCTACTGGCTCTCGACACCAGAACCCCCGGATCTCCTGTAGGCTTTGAAAAGCTCAGTGGACGCCTGTGTGGCTCAGTGGGTTAAGCCTCTGCCTTCTCTCAGGTCATGATCTCAGGGTCCTGGGATCAAGCCCTGCATCGGGCTCTCTGCTCAGCAGGGAGCCTGCTTCCTCCTCTCTCTGCCTGCCTCTCTGCCTACTTGTGATCTCCGTCCATCAAATAAATAAAAATCAAGAAAAGCTCTGATGCCTCAGCCCCATGGCAGACAACTGAATCAATCCCTAGGGATGAGTCTACACGTTAGTGAGGCTGGGGACACAATACCAGCGCAAAGAACAAAATCTTGGCCTTCTCGGAAAGGTGAAAGTCAGGTTGAGAGTGTTGCAGGGGCCAATGTTCTTGATGGGAGCCTACAGGCTTTCGTCCAGCTGTAGGATCAAAATGGAAACGATGCAGTGAAACTAATTCATGTAATAACTAAATGTCTATTTAGGTTAAATGGGGAATGACTGATTTAATATAAAATCCCCTGCAGTTCTCTGTGTTCTTTAGGTTCTACGCTGTGATGGTGGTGTCCGGTGGCTCAGTTGGTTAAGCATCTGCCTTCAGCTCAGATCATGATTTCAGAGTCCTGGGGTCGAGACCTACATCCGGTTACCTGCTCTGTGGGGAGCCTGCTTCTCTCTCTGCCTCTTTCCGTTTCTCATGAATTAAAAAAAAAAAAAAAAAGTAGCAATGTGAGAAAACCATTTTTAAAAAGTTTTAAATTGTGATAAAGGTATTTAGTTAATTTTTCAAAAATGAGGAAGACCTCAATCTCCTAAATCCACCTGTAACCAGCAAATCATATTTGCAGAAGAGTAGACCAAGGATAAAGATGCAAGCTTATGACTGGAAAAAAGCACTTTTCCCCTATATGCCTTAAGTAGCTCGTGTGATTCAGAAACTCAGCCTTGGTTAAGACTCATTTGTGAAGTGAGCTTTAAACTACTTGACCCAGAATCAACAAATGATATTAAAACCAGTAAACTAAATTAGCCAATCCTATGTTTCCATTTTAGGAAGTATAAAACTTGGCAAGAAAAAAAGAATCTTATAATTTGTACATCCATTGCCAAGGGCGCACAATCATTTCCGATTTGTTTGCTTAACGTAGTTCTGATGAGGGGGCAGAACTTGTGTTTAACACTGGTCTGTGCTTTTGACACTTAGAGTTGGCAAGGTTTCTTGGGAGTTGGTCAGTCTGACGAACTGTTCCTCCACAGATGTGGTGAGAGCCTCAGTACCCCAGAATCCAGAGTCTGGCTTGTTTTGGGCCAGAATAAGGTTATCCCTTATTTTACAGATTTTTGCCAGTTCAGCTTTGGGAAGGAAAATCCACCTACCCCTCAATTAACTCATAAAATGCTGTCAGACAATTGTGTATGAGACCTAGGGATTCAAAATAGTTTCCTGGGATCCTTAAAGTAGACCTTTTAAGAATAAGGAAGACATTTTTTTTTTTTTAAACATTGTTTTCCATGAAGAACAAACTTGAATGCCTTTAACTTTATGTTGGTAACTTGGGGAAAAAATGTCTTACAGTAGGACGTTCACCAATGACTAATCCAAATAGAGCAGATGACAGAACTTTTGACCCATGGAAATCGGAACCATGGAAAATCACCCGCTCTTAGTGACTCTAGGGCTAAAACAGTGAGATCCCTGAAATGAAAGGATGCAGTACAGAGGAATAGACACGTGTAGCTACACGTAGGATTTACATGCTTATGTATCATCTTGTGCTTATGTAGAAGTGTTAAACAATTTCAAAGCTGGAAGGAGCATAAAGTGTGCCTTTTTAAAATTCCTTGTAGGTTAATTAATTAATGCAAATATTTAACCAAGTGAACGGCGCTAAGTTAAAGATGTCAGTATTCCTGGGTAATCAGTGAATTGACAGTTTTATGGAAAGTTTTTGTAGTTTCAAAGCCATGTAAAATATTTGGGAAATAGCTCTTCAGTCCTTTTCGGAAGATTCATAAATACAAGGACAGAGGTTTACCAGTTTTTATGTCGTGCTCTGTCAAAAGGTTGGTGAAAACTTTTTTTTCCATTAAGTTTGGTAAATACTTATCCCTAAACATTGTCACGAAATTGGACTGTCAGTCCACTGTGTATCCTTCAGTGCCGTTCTGTAACTGATTCAGCTTGGCCTGAAACTTGCATTTTATTTTGTAGCTACGATCGTTGGAATTACTCCTCCAGGATCGTGTTCTGACAGGATTGAATGGGGGAAGGGACTGAAAGGAGCAGTAGTGACATCCTCTCAGAAAACCTGCTTTGTTTTTAAACTAGTAACTTCACTTACTTGTTACAACTGTGGGCCAATTTGAAATTGTCACTAATTATTCATTTAACCAATGGAGCCACTGTTGGAGCCAAGTGAAAATAATATGCTAATTTATGCTTCCACAAAGTAAGAGCAAAATAAGTATTTTCATACTGACAGGACCCCTTATTTCAGACCACCAGAAAAACAGACCTCTATTAAGGAGGAACGATTTCAAAACCAATTCTTGTTTTGTTTTTTTTTTTTTTAAAGGATTACAGAATACACATATGGTGCGTTAGTCCGTGACATCCCCATGGGGATGGGGCGTGGGGCAGGCATTTCAGGTTCCTGTGATGCAAGTTTCCATCCTTCACAGGTGGGTGTCGGTGAACGTGGTGTGCTCCTTAGTCACAGAGCTGAAGCCTTTGATGGCATTCATCAGGTCCTCTTCATCCACATCCTGGAAAATAAGCCAATCGCCATTGATTAGGACAGTCACTGTTAATAATAGTATTGGCCATCGGTTGATAGTTCTATCAATTTAATATAGAAAGTACTCTGTAAGTATTCTGTTAAAGGCTAACATCCTACGCTCAAAACTCTAAGGCGTGGTTTCAGACTGCCCTTCTCTTAAATTTACCTTAAAGAAAGGATCACATCACATGTACACGTGAACTGTGGACTAATCCAAAATGTCATTTGAGTGTTATGGTGCATCATACCTCAACCTTTCTAAGCCTCAGTTTTCTCATCTGTAAAGTGGGGAGATTATATATTTTTCATGTTTATTTTATATTTTTATGTGTGTTTTTATATACATATATATATTATATGTATATAATACAGGGGATCCCAGGACCCCAAGATCATGACCTGAGCTGAAGGCAGAGGCTTAACCCACTGAGCCACCCAGGCACCCCAGAACTGCTCTTTCTCCTCTAACCGCACACCAGAAGGAAGAAGGTGATGCACTTCTTTCGCTTTTTTGCTTTTTTTTTTTTTTTTTTTTTTTTTCCTTTTTCCTTTTAGACCAATTCTGGTGTTCCCAGTCACCTTCTGCCTATCTCTTCCTTGCAGAGCGCTGGGAGGCAACAGTCCGTGAGGGACAGAAAGCGCTAAGCCATCTCTTTACCGATACCTTTTGGGCGGTGGATCAAAGGCTCTGGATAAGGAGGGTCCCGGGTGGCTCAGCCGGTGAGGCTCAGACTCTTGTTTTCGGCTCAGGTCCTGGCCTCAGTGTGATGAGACTAAGCCCCACGTGAGGTTCTGCGCTCAGTGGGGCGTCTGCTGGATAGTCTCTCTCTGCCTGTCCTCCCACTCATAAACGCTCTCTCCCCTGCCCTGTCTCAAATAAATAAATAGATCTTAAAAAAAAAAAAAAAAAAAGGCTCTTGGGATGCCTGGATAGGTCGGTCACTTGGGCGTCTACCTTCAGCTCAGGTCATGATCCCAGGGTCGTGGGATCCAGTCCCACATCAAGCTCCCTGCTCAGCGGGGAGCCTGCTTCTCCCTCTGCCTGCTCTGCCTGCTGCTTCCCCTGCTTGTGTTCTCACTTGCTCTCTCTCTGACAAATAAAATCTTTTTTTGAAAAAAGGCTCTGGATAAGGAAGTCAACTCACCAGTCCACTGTCGTGGCCCATGATGGTTTCCCACAGCGAGTCATCAATCAAGACCTTCTTGTCTTGAATGTCCGTGAGCTGGCTGGCGCTGCGGTGGAGGGAGCCTTGGGAATAGGTGCGGGTGCCTCGGCTCTGACTTGGGATCCGGAGGACGGATATGCTCCGGTTACTCCTAATGCTGATGGGTGTCCCAGACCGGGGGATTCTGGTGTTAGCTAACCCCTGAAAAGAAAGTCGCTGCTGGTAATTAGAGTCTCAAGAAAATGGGCTTGAAATACGACAGAAAATTGTGTGTCACACATTGTCAGTGAAGGAACACACCGTATCCCACTGCAGAACTTAGCTTATCTGCAACACTGTGGCCCCTGGTTTCTTGGGAAGGGTGAGATGATGAAGTAATAGTCATGTTAGACACCCAATGTTCTTAGCACCTGGAGAGTTCATGCCCTAGTGCTCTGACTGTTGTTCCCTGTAGGTAAGAGCTGCTGCTTTGCAAAGTGGTGGGTGCAGGAGGTAGAGGTGGGGTGTACAAAGTCATCCCTTCATGAGACGTGTCCCCACAGAGCCTGTGTCTTGAGATCAATGCTTTCCCAGAGCAACGTTAATAATGGTCTCTCCTGTACCCCTGGGGCTAATAATGCATTATATGTTTATAAAAAATAAAAAATTATTAAAAAATTAAAAGTATTAATGGTCTCTCCTGGTTGCCAAGTGAGCACGGTTGTGTTATATTTCAAAATTCCTGGATTTGTGTAGGGAAATGGACTCTTCCCACCGTCTGTTCTCATTCATATTGTTCTATTTGTTGTAAGATTCAGCCTTAAAAATAAATCAGGTCCAGTATTAACATCAGAAAGACAAAGGCACTACATGGGCAGAACCTAGAAGGTGCTGTAAGAGAACCGAGCTACTGTAAACGTCTGAGGTTTGATTTAGCTCGTCCAATCAGTGGAATGTTCCTGCTTTCCATTGTGCAGTCAACACATCACACAGAAGATCACGCGTTCATGCAGCACACGGAGGTACCTCAAAGTGCATGGTGTAACTTTTTAGGGTCACATTGCTTGACACATCAGATATATCGGCCACAGAGTCAAACTGAGAACAAATGGGGAGGCATCAGTTAGTGTTTGGAACAAACAAAATGACTGTAAAACAAATTCTTTGTTTCTCCAATGATAGCATAATCACACAATCATTCTGAGAGGCATCTCAGGGGGTGTGTGTGTGTGTGTGTGTGTGTGTGTGTGTGTTGCAGGGATAGCTCTCACCCACCTCCCCAAGTGAAAAGAAACAGTCTGAAACAGTGAGCAGGTGAATCCCACCTGGTCCCATTCAGAATCTTAGCCATTGTTTCTGGAGCTCAGGGACACCAACAATGGCTCTTTATTTTGCTCTACTAATGCGAATTCTTCTCTCCTTTGTTTGACTAACTTTCACTAATATTCTTGCAACTTTGCGAGAACGGTTTACTTTCAACATTTTTTTTAAAGCATTAGAAGAAGGTTTGCAAGTGCGTGTTATTACCTGGGTAGGATTAATTTAGGATATTTCAGTGGGTTCCGGCATATGGCCCAGGGTCCTGGGACACTCCAGATTTCACTCCTGCTAACCCTCCAGGACCTGTGACTGACACTCTCAATACTGAAGATGAGCGAGTGTGGGGACCCGGAGCTGCTGGTGGCCTGCCGGTCCCCACCAGCCCTTTCCCTCTTCACGCCTCCCTTAGCCACTGAGCAAAAGTTAACCCATTGGGAGCCACTCTGCTTCTCCCCAGTGGCAAGGAGTATATGGGAAGAGGGTGTCCCAATTCCTTGGTCTGCCCATCCCAGTTGAAGTCCAAGTCTAGTCCCAGAGACAACTTGGCCTTCTTTTGCAGGGACTAAAAGCAATAATCAGCAGCCCTCACCTGTTTTGTTTTGTTTTTCCATGTTTTTTAATTTTTTCATGATAAATACACTTCACAAGAGATCTACTCTCTTAGCAGACTGGCAATATAGTATCGTTATCTATAGGGACAGTGCCGTACAGCAGATCTCTAGGATGTCGTCATCTTGCAGAACTGAACCTTTATAAAACCTGCTAATAAGCAATTCCCCATTTCCCTCTCCCCACCTTGGCAACCACCATATTTTGCTTCCATGAATCTGGCTATTTTAGATCCCTCATATGAGTGGAATCATGGAATCCCCCCAACCTGTTTCCATCAGTTACAAGACTATACACACCCTTTCCAGGAATTGTATTCTATGTATTTTATTTTTAGTTCATTTATGGCTATTCTCAGGCTTTACTGAGCATCTGACTTCCGGGGTGCTGGTTGACGTAGCAGATACTTTGGTTTCTTTCTCAGAGCTTCAGGTCCTGCTTCTATGTGATGCTGAAACTGACAGTTCATGGGCCACGCTTTGATGAAACAAAGCTTGACAAGACTCAGGAGAACCGTGAGCAACGGCACCATCCAGAGTAACTTCCTGCTGAAATGATGTGATTGCTTCTTGATCCCTCAGTTAGGCAAGTGGACAAAACTGGATTCCTCCTCGGGAAGGGTAATGAGGCAGAAGTGCCTGCCTATAGGGTTTGGGTCAAGAAACAGGAGATTTGATCTCTGAAAGGAGTTACAATAACGGAATGTGGGGAAGTTTTCTGGAAGCACACCTCACATGACAGAGTAGAGGAACCCAGCAGAGCTCCAGAGTGTCTCTTCCACGTTCTCCATGCGCCCCCTATGGCCCAGGGTTGATTTAGCTGGTCTCCACAGACTAGAGAGATCTCAGGTCTTCTGGGCTCTTCCATGTTCTTCTGAACTCCAGAAGTGGTGGTGCTTCTTTCATCTAAGAACATGGCTTCCTCAGAGAGAGAGTTCCTCTTCAACAAGGGAAAACTGTAAAGTAACTGCTCTTCAATGAGAATCTTCTAATGAACATACACTGAATAGTAGCACATGGCCAATGGTCTGAGTTGGCCATTCAATATTCATTCATTTCACAAATATTTGTGGAATATCTGTTATATGCCGGGCACTGTTCTGGGTATTGGGGTACAACAGTAAATGACCCACAAAATCCTGCCTTTGAGCAGCTCACATTCTCTTTGAGGAGTCAGAGAACCATATCTGCTATGGTTATCTTGTGGTGATGGCACAATGGAAGTAGACTAGGAAGCTAGGGAATTTAATTTCACATGGAAGGGAATGTGACATTTGTGCAGGGACCTGTAGGAAGTGAGAGTGGAAGCCACCCGAGAGAAGAGCGGGAGCGAGGCCCAGGGGGAGGAGCTTGATGTGCTCAGGGAGGAAGGAGACTTGGAGAGCGAAGAGTGGGAGGAGGTAGGGTTGGTGAGTGCTGAGGACCAGATGATGGGGACGTTGTCTTGGCTTCTCCACCACCAAGACACTGTCCCATGGCTAGACACAAACCATGGTCTCAGAGGGATGACAGTCTTTGTGCCCACACTTCCACTACTTGGGCATGATATGGCTTTGTCAGAGCCTTAACCACTGTTTGTTGCCGGGTCGTGGAAGGTGAAGCGATCTGGATGGCAGGCGATTCACTCATTTCTATTTTTTAAAGTGTTGCAACTCAACTGGTTTGACTGGGCTTCTGGTGCTGCTGTGATACTATGATTTATAATAAATATATATTTGGTCCCCTTGGAATTTCTTAAGTGAGGAGAGCCACAAGGTGTCTTTTGTTATGTTAATGAGTGACTTTTGGATCCACCTAAGGCTGGTTGTCAGGAGAACCAACCCTGTGATTAGAGCTTTGGGAATTTCAGTTCTCACTCATCATACTCCCAGCTCCACCTCTAGGGAGGGGAGAGAGACTGGAGGTTGAATTAGCAGCTAGTAGCCAATGATCTGATCAATCACACCTAAGTGATAAAGCCTCCATTGCTGGGGTGTAAGAGCTTCTGGGCTGGTGAACCCTGGAGGTGCTGGGAGTGGCAAGCTCAGAGGGTGAGGAAGCCCCGCAGCATCCCCCCCACCCCGCCCCGCCCTACACAGCTCTTCCATCTGGCCCTTCCTGAGTTCTATCCTTTTGTAATAAACTGATAATCCAGTAAGTGAAATGTTTCTCTGAGTTCTGTGAGCTATTCTTGCAAACCAATTGAACCCAAGGAGGGGCGATTGCGAATTCCAGTCTGTAGCTGGTCTGTCAGAAGCCCGGTGGCAGCCTGGACTTGTGACTGGTGTCTAAAATTGAGGGGCGGGGATAGTCTTGGAGAACTGAACCCTTGATTTGTAAAATCTGACACCATCTCTCAGTAGAGTTAGAACTGAGTTGAATCGTAGGACACCCAGCTCGTGTCTGAGAACTGCTTATTGTGGAAGAACTTCCCCCTCCAACGGTGGAAGTGGTAATCAGAGTGGTCATCAGCTAAAACTCGCTGCACAGGCTGGCCATGAACTCAACCTTTGCACAAACTGGGCGAAAGGAGATTTCTCAGGCAGATGTCGCCCTTTGGATGCACGGCTTGGGAAGGACTGGCACCTGGTGGGAATTAGGATTTGTAGCCTTTCCTCCTCCAGATAGACCCAGCCCCACACCAGAGTGCAACTTTAGTTCCAATCACCTTTTACCCTGTCGTCGAGTGCTTTGGGCCAGGATCCGCCTGCACTACCACACGTGTGGCCTCACCCCCAAACCTTTGCCTGACCTCCTATCTTGGGAGCGGGCGGGTGGGAGCTATGAGAAGCCACTCACCCCCAGTGGCCCGGGTGTCAGAGGCCGGGGACAAACTGAGCACTGCCTGCAATTTAGTTTCTCCCTAGATTCCCCCTTTTTTTGTTAGCCCCCAAACCAAGTTGCACAGTTAAATAACCTATAAGTTCCCTGGGTGATTTTGATATGCAGCTCTTCTCCCCCATCCCCTGATTAACAGTGTTAGAGCAGAAACAGTCACTCCTGGTTGCACCAGAGAATAGCTTTTGGAGTTTAACAAAAGAATGTGAATCCCCAGGCCCCACCTGAAAGCAATGGAATCAGAGTTGCTGGGATAAGGCCCAAGCAATGGCTTTTTTAAAAACCTCCCGGAGGCCAGGGTGGGAGGGGGGGGCGCTGGGTGGCTGAGTGGGTTAAGCCTCTGCTTTGGCTCAGGTCATGATCCCAGGATTCTGGGATGGAGTCCCGCATAGGGCTCCTTGCTCAGCAGGGAGTCTACTTCCCTCTTCTCTCTCTCTGCCTGCCTCTCTGCCTACTTGTGATCTCTGTCTATCAAATAAATAAATAAAATCTTTGAAAAAACAAAACAAAACTTCCCAAGTATCTTTGTCCCTTTGAGCTGCTTTAACAGAATCCCATAGACTGGCTAGCGTATAAACAACAGAAATTATTTCTCAAGTTCTGGAGGCTGGGAAGTCCAAGTTCAAGATGGCGGCCCATGGAGTGTCAGGTCGGTGCCTGCTTCCTGGTTCACAGACGGACATCTTCCTGTCTTCTTGCTGTGTCTTCCCATGGAGGAAGGGACGAGAAAGCTCTCTGGTGGTCTCTCCCATAAGGTCTCTATTAGCCTTTTTCGGACCCTGTATTTTATCGAACATAACTGTCTTCAAGCCCCTCGTTACCATGACTCCGGAAATATTTCCCTCTACATAACCGCAAGTATTCCAGCCCAGTGATAGGGAAACGGGGCCCGGCGTTGGAGACCTACCATGTGGGTTTCCCCCGGTGGATAGACACTCAGCGGAGACATTCTCTTCTGAATAGGCACTAAGGGAGGCCTCTCTCTGATATATGGCTCTTTGTGGATTTTTCTTTGTAGTATCAGAGACAGAAAAATGGCCAGCAGGATCAAACCCAGCATCGCCATTAACACGATGAACCATAACTCGCTATAGAACTCGGTGCTTTTGCTCCCCGATCCTCTCTTTTCTCCAGGAGTCGTCAGAACCAGGCCTGCGAAACCCAGGGACGGGAAAGAGAAATGTAATTTCAGAAGGCAGTTTCGTGATCCCTTGCCCCGATGTTTGATAGTAAATTGGAAAGGAGTTTAAAGCAGTTTGTCTCCCGGTGCTTGTCTGTACTTGTGTTCGGGCTGGGAAAATGGTGCCGAGTGTGGCAGGGAGACGCTTATAGCCCTCGGGAGACCTCTGGGACACAGCTCGGGGTGGAAATCACTGCTGCCTTTGCACGCTTCCTGGGAAAGGCAGGGGGAGGGGGGGAGAAGATCCTAAGGGGGGGCGGGGGTGGTCACCAAAGTAACCTTGAGGAGTGCCTGCCTCACAGTCGTGTGCCCTGAGTGCAAAGTGGACTTTGGGCAGTGGACTCTCGCCACAGCCCAGCTTTACCACTGTCACCGCAGAGAACTTTCTGGACACATCCCTTCAAAGCTGAGGAGATCCCAGCCCCTCACTTCATGGTCCTGGGACGTTTGGTCCAAATTGGATTAGAAACCCCAGACCCCGTTTTCTATTGTGATGTTGACAGTCTGTGCTTGCCAACATGTTACCGTCCGATGTCCCACACCCTGGCCTCTTCGTGACACAGCAACTGTGGGAGTCATCACTCAAGTACCCCCAGAGAGCTTCCCCTGGAAAGATACCCTTTGGCCACAGGACCACTTACTCTCGATTTCTGTACAAGTGTCCCAAGTTCGGGCGATGTAATTCTTTGCACGCGAGCTAATCACAGCAGCTCATGTTCAATGAGCAACTATTCACCCTGCGCTGAGCCCATAGCTCTCATGTCTGTGGGTGTGCAGAAAGCTGCAAGAGCCGGGGCAGACAGGAGACAGGCTCATGGGGCTCCCTGCAGGGCAGCAGTGCTGTCCAGCAAACGGGGTAGGAGCCCAAGCAGGGCTCAGAGATCATCTCCAGCCCAGCCACTTGCTGGGGCCATTGGCGGGGATGTCACGGGAAGTCACTCAACGAAGAGGGCTGCACCCTCTCAGCAGAAGGGAGAAGGGGAAGGGACAAGAGCTGAGGAGAAATGTGTTTTGTTTTGCAGAACGAACAGTTCCAGCCCAGGGAACAACCGAGCAGGTGTTTCGCCCGAGAGCCCTTACGTGAGCCCATTGGAACAGGCCTGGAGGGGCACCAGCGCAGACAGATGCCCCCTGGAGTTGTCCCGAAGTCATCTTTAGCTCATTGTAACACTGAGATCTCTTTCTAAGGGTGGAGTTTTCTGCCGTGTTTTGAACATATGGTGTTGGCCCTAGCACGTCTATGTGCAAGGCATGTCCAACTGAACCAGAAGTGCCTCTGTAACCCCCCGCCCCCGCGCCCACCCCTAATGCACTGAGTCAAAGCTCCCTGTACGAACCTCCCTGTCTCCTTACTTGTAACAAGTAAGTTTTTTGCTTTCAACACTTCCTCTAAATGTGCTCAGTTTGATGTACCCCAAGGAGCAAACCCTTGACTGGGGTGACAGGGCGGGCTCAGAAGCCCATGGACACAGCAGCAGGCACGCAGGCTTGGCGGGGGGTGGGGGGGGTTCCTGGGAGCCAGAGCTCCAGCGCAGGTGCCTGTGGCCCAGAGCAGGAAGGGGAAACAGACACAGAGGCCAGGGCCTCCCCGCTATCGGCACCGAGTCCCCCTTTGCAGCTCCTCAAGGACAGGGCGGTGGGGGCGGCTGTTGGACACTTGACACCCACACTTTCAGTGGAAGGGAAGGGGAGGGCTTCAGAATCGGGGTGAGGAGGTTTAAGAGAGAGAGAGAGAAGGTGACTGAGATAGAATTTCGAGCTTCCTAAGAGGAGCCGCACGACTTGGCTAATCCTAACTGGACTTCCCATAGCTCTGTGGTGATACAAGTTGCTCCGCTCCACCATCTCAGAAGTAAAGAGTCGAAGCTCTGCCAAGTTCCAGCAGATAGGAATTCCCCTAATTAGGAATCAATGTGTGTTGTCTGAATTAAAACAAAGCGTAACAAAACATAAAACCTACAACCTTGGTTGTTTGCGGGAAGAGCTGAATTTCCTCTGTGTGGCGCGGGGCTGGAACGCCAGAAACAGATCTGATGGGCCCAGTGGGTCCCTTGCTTGGGAGAACACAGGGAATGTAGGGCAGCCTGCCTGAGGGAAGCCGCAGAAAGCAAACAGCCCTCAGAACAGGAGGAGGGAAATGAGGATGGCCAGACTTTGGCGCTTCAAGGCTGCCTCAGGGAAGGGAACAGGAACATTTTAAAAGTTACCTCACAAAATTAAAGCTGACTATGGGTATTAGTTGGACAATACATCTTGGAATTTTTTTCATAACTTCTCACTGTCCTCGGTGTTCCTTCTCTCACCCATGGAAACCTCTGCTTGTATTCAAGAACCGAATACAGGCTTCCGCTCTTATAAGGAGAGGTTAAAATCAGGATGGTGTATATGTTAAAATTTTAAAAACAAATTAAAAACAAAGTAAAAAAAATTTAAAAATTAAAAAAAAAATCAGTTTCCTTTTCAAAGTCCCTTTGATTTCAGGGGACCTCACCCATCACCTGGGAGCTTCAGGGTCAGGGTAGGAACTGCAGTGGCTGACTCGACTTCAAAGAAAAACCCCAGTGGTGTCAGAGGAGGCCCCTGACTGGGGACTGCCCTCCCCAGGGAAGGCGTACTTGCCCCCAGCTAGGAGACTGGATGGACTGGATTCCGAGGGGGCTCAATCTAGGTTATGGGTTTTGCTCAACTCTTCATCCGGGTCCTCTGTATCAAAATCATTGGGTGGAGCTTGTTTATTTTGTTTGCTTTTTGATTTTTAAAATCTGATTATAGTTGACACACAATGCGATGGGCAGGGCTTGTTGAAAGAGCAGCTTCTTGGGCCCTACTGACTCTGGATCTCTGCCAGGGGCCTGGGAAACCATGTAATACATAAGAACCCGGAGATGACTCTTCTGCACACTTAAATTTCAGAACAGCTGCTCAAGAAAAAGGATGGGACCAGGGGTCAGCAGAGAAACCATGTTCCAATTCTCATCTTAGCGATGAGCTTGTGGACATTCTTGGGTGAGTTCTGATGTGCCTTAGGCCTCCATTGGTCCACTCCACTTGTGGAAACATTGGAGTTGCTAAAAGAATACCAAATAGAGGCCCTGGGTGGCTTAGTGGCTTAAACATCTGACTCTTGATTTAGATTCAGTTCATGATCTTAGGGTCCTGAGATCATGAGATCAAGCCCCGAGTTGGATATGGAGCCTGCATTAAGAATCTCGCTTTCCCCCACCCCTGCCTCTCATCCTCTCTAAAAAAACCCAAAAACCAAAAACCAAATAAAGTCTACTCTAATCTACAACAGCTATGAAACAAAATAAGATAGACTATGTGGAATTGTGTTAGGTATTGTACAAAATTGTACATGGCATCCAGACATGTTAAGTCTGGAATCATAGAATTTTATTTATATATATATGTGCATATATATATATATATACATATATATGTGTATATATATATGTGCATATATATATATATATATATTTAGTGATTGAAATTATCCTTGATAACAATATGTATGTTTACCTGTGTCTCAGAATTTGTGGACATTTGTATTAAAAAATCCTAACTATACATGCGTACAAATTTGATATGATATTAGTTACTGGAATTTAAAATAAGGTATCAGTCCAAGTTATGTTCTAATGGAAAAGATCTGGCATTTCTCTAACTTGCCCTTTGAAACTGTAAAGTATTACATGTGTTAGATTCAGAGATTGTAGGTAGAACTCAATTTAAAAGATGCTCCATAAAAATTACAATTTCATCTCTTCAGCTAAATTACTTGGTAATAACAATCAATCATAATCTTTTACAGAGAATACAAGAGAGAAATCTCTCCAATTCACCATTTTAGGCTCTGAATCTATAATATTATCTCTATGATCAACACATATTGGCATTAGAGTATTTTCTCTCTTCCTCTGATTTCTTTTCTCTGACTTCCTCTATAAAGCACTTTTTTGGTAAACACAGTCCTTTAGCTCTTAACCGACAGGATTTGTGTATAGAAGAGAATTTAGTTATGTCTCTCTGTGTATATAATTCAATGACTTGATATTTTAAGAGTACAACATGTCCTAACTCCTTGCCTGATGTAATTTCCATGAGAACCTTTAAAAATATTTCTTATAATACTTAACACAGTTCCTTCCATATAGTCTATGCCAATATATTAGCACAAGTATGTAGAAATGAACATATGCTTGTTTCTTTAGAAAAATGAATACGCTCTATACTAAATATAGTAGGAGTTAAAAATTTACCAAATCCGGTCGAGGTATCGTATTGGACCACAGGCGTCTTAACGCTTCCTTCATCTGTGGTGCAGATGACCTGGAAAAAGAAGGCTGGAGAAAAGGTCGATGCCTCGGTCATTCAACACCTACAAAGATGGGGCAGGCTTTTGGAAGGGCAGCGTCTCACAGCATAGGAAAGTCTGAAAACAGTTTTCCAGCACAAGTTGTGAGGTTGTATCTAATAGGCAAACTTATTTCTAATATTAAAATGGCCAAGAAAAATAGCTTATTATCAGTGTAATAATAGTATATATTTATAAATAACAGAACTGAAGAAGCTTAGAGCTTATACAGCAAAACAAAACAAAACAACAACAACAACAAACCCCAAAAGAAGAATCAGAAGAGTAAAGGATAATACACGGTGGATCTTGTTTTTCTGTACATGGTCTAAACCTATTCCTTCCAAAAGGTACAGATGTTGGGATGCCTGGGTGGCTCGTTGGTGAAGTGACTGTTTTGGCTCAGGACATGATCCTGGAGTCACAGGATCAGTTCTACCTGGGGCTCCCTGCTCGGCAGTGAGTCTGCTTCTCCCTCTGTCCTTGCCCCTTCTCTGATCACCTTCCAGAAGGACTGTCAAGTGGGGACCCAGAGGTCCTGACGCACTATGGAATGGGAGTCAGAAACTAACTTCTGTCCGCCGTCCTGGGTAGATAGATGGTGGTGTCGAGCCCGCTATACACACGCTGGCCTCTGTCGGTCACCACGAACTCCTTCAGCGGGCCGTTCAGCAAGAAAGAGCCGCTCCAGTCCACACGCACCAGAGACAAATTGCTGTCCACCGAAAACGGGGCTCGGTACTGGGGCACTGTGGGGAGAAAGTCGTATGTTCTAAAAATGGTTACCTCGGAGTACATGTGTGTATATATATAGGTCTTTTTTTTTTTTTTTTAATGTGGCCCCCACTCACCCCTAAATTGGATTGCTGGAACCCATATTTTTCTCAGTGTTTAAAAAAAAAAAAAAAAAAAAACCCTGGCATGGGGGGGTTCACCAATGGGAACATGTGTGAAATGCTTTCTCAGCAACGTTGCACCTGCTTTCCAGAAAAAAAAAAAAAATCAATGGAGAGCAGTGTTTTATGAAATAAAACTATTAACATACAATGGTTGTGCTTACCAACATAGCCCTGGAGCTCATATTTTGTTGCATTTTCCCTCTTTTAACGGGTAAAGTATCCTTAACACTATTAACTAGAGCAGATTGCTATTTTTCATATCGAATCAATATTTATTGCTACAAAGCCCCAAGGACTAGATGAAGTTAATATATTTTTTTTCTCCCAACGAAACTGCTTAGATGGTGAATTATGTCCTTTTGGCACCCATTTATTTTTAAAGCTTTTTCTTGAATCGTTAGTTTGTTTTCTAAGATAGTTAAAAAGCCTTGCAAATAGCAATTCTACTATAATAATTCATTGGCCTGACTAATCAATCAATAGCATAGTACATTAGTATATCATCAAGTTCGGGTCTCCTAAGTATTATATCAGAGACAGAAGCGACTTGGTGTGAATGTTCTCTTTCCATTTTTCAGCTCCTTACTAAAACAAAGGAAAAATAATCCGTAACCGAGTCTCATCTTTTAAATGAATAATTTTTGCAGAAACAAATGAAGGGTTACCATATCATCTTGTCAAGTCAGAAGAGATTTATTTCATGAGATTTTGTTTTCTCCAAAATAATCAATACATTTATAACAGCACTAAGATCCATCTATATACTAAATTGGCTTTTAAGAAAAGAAAAAAAGGGAGTGGTGTAAATAAATTAGATATCCTTTTTTTTTTTCTTTAGAAATTAGACCCATCTGTTGCTGATGCTAGGAAATATAACAAAATAAGGAATAATTATACTTTGGTCCTCCTGGGGTTTAAACCGTGAGACAACTAAGATTCTTACCTTTCAAAATAAGACATTTTTATAAAGCCATAAAAAATATTTCTGCAAATACAAAAATCAGAGCTACAAAACCCTCTTTAAATATCTGGTTTTCCAACACAAAGTTTGTCCAACATCACAATAGAATGTACTGTTGTATTTGTGGCTTCTTTCTGTCACTTAATTCAGTAGATTTCCTTCGTAACAGTATAAATAAAGAGGAGGCTTGCACATAGTACGGAAATAGAAAGATGGGAGCTTTATTTGCTTTGCAGGACACAGAGATCTTCCAGAGGAAAGAGTAATTAAACAACCAAAATCGTCAAAAATAATGGATTTGGAGACGGAGAAAACGCGAAAAGCCACTATGCCCTTTGCACCTGCTGTGTTGTATCTCATTTAATCTTCAAAACTATCTTGTAAGAATTAGTTGCTGATTTTTCAGGTTCTGAGGAGCCAAGTCACTTGCTTAATGTCAGTGAGTGGTAGGAGACCCAGGATCTGAACCCAGCCCTGCCAACCGTGAAGGTCATACTTTTTTTTTTAAGATTTTATTTATTTATTTGACAGACAGATACCACAAGTAGGCAGAGGCAGGCAGAGAGAGAGAGAGGAGAAAGCAGGCTCCCCGCGGAGCAGAGAGCCCGATGCGGGGCTCCATTCCAGGAACCTGGGATCTTGACCCCAGCCGAAGGCAGAGGCTTTAACCCACTGAGCCACCCAGGCGCCCCAAGGTCATACTTTTTAAACGGGATTGAGGTTCCCACTGCCTTGAATGTTCCCAAGAAGTCCATGAGGGTGAGAAATGTCCGCCCGACTGTCACTCTGGGGGTCAAGGGCAAACTGAAGAAGAGACTTTCATGCAGTGACGAGGTGGAAATCAGTCTGGAGGAGGTTAAAGGGGAAACGGTTGGAAAGGTAACGGGCAAAGACAGGAGGAGCACTCCTGGGACAAGTTTGGCTGTGAAGGGAGGAGCGCGGCGGGCAGCAGGGAGGACGGGAGGGAGAGAAACAGCCGCGACTCCGCCGGGGCTACACCGGAGGTCGCCGAGAGGAGGCTGGTCAGCGGGAACGGGCTGTACTGGAAGCCGGGGTGGGAATTTTTTTTTTTTAATATTTTATTATTTATTTGACAGATCACAAGTAGGCAGAGAGGCAGGCAAAGAGAGAGGAGGAAGCAGGCTCCCCGCTGAGCAGAGAGCCCGATGCGGGACTCGATCCCAGGACCCTGAGATCATGACCTGAGCCGAAGGCAGAGGCTTAACCCACTGAGCCACCCAGGCGCCCTGGATGTTTGCAGGCGGAAGGACCGCCGGCCTCTTTGCAGACAGAAAGGGAACCAGTTGCAGGGGAGTGGTCTGGGGTGGAAAGGAGCAAACTTCTGACCGGTGAGCTCAAACTTCTGACCGGTGAGCTGTCGTTTCCTGGCGGATTTGGAGGCAAGGAGTGCTGCAGAGAATACAGGAGAGGCGGTCGAGGATAGGATGAGTGTGTGTTGGGGGGGGGGGGGCGGGGGTCGGGGCTGGGGGGGCGAAGGGCGGGAAGATGTGGAGGCTTGAGAGGGGTAAAGGAGGTCTGAAATCTTTCCGACAGGCCAGGGTACCAAAGTGGAACTGAGGGTGCTACTGAGCGGAGGAGGGGGGTTCGTGAACTTAGAGTAACAGTTCCACTTTCTAGGGTGGCAATGGGCAGGCCACTTCAGCTCTGGCCTTGGTCTGGGATCACTTTATGGTGCAGCTTCCAGAGCCTCGGATCAGATTCTGGTCCACGTGAACGGCATCTTGGAATGGTCGTGGATGGTCCACGGTCCTGCTTCAGCTTTCTTTTCTGTATATTTGGATAATAGCATTGACTTCATCGGCTTGTGCTGAGGGTTATTTCTAAATTCCCTGAACAGTGCCAGGACCGAGCCTCTCTGAGTGACGTGTTGCTAACATCCTGCCTTGTCGCCCGGTCACATTAAAGTCTTTGTATGAGGCAGTGGACTATTGTGAATGTGTAACTCTTACTTTTAAGAAATGTCAATGCCAGACCCTGAAGAAGAGATTATAATTTGATACAATATGGCTGGAAAGCCTATTTGTGATAAGTATCCAAAGCCTTAAAATATTAAAATATTTGATACAGTAAATTCCATTCATTGAAATTGAATTTGAAGATGATCAGACGTTCAAAGATGGGTTCACAAAGAAATTTCTCACCACACTTATAAAGGAAAATATTAGAACAACTAAAATGTCTAACCAATTCTATAGGATGGAAAATTATAAAGCCATTCAACTTGGTGGCTACAGCTTTTTTAATGTCATGCAAATAAAATAATGTCACGTATAAAAAGCAGACTATGAAATTTCCATTAGAGTATGATCTCAGCCACATAATAGAAGTTGCATGAGAAAAAGACTAAAGGAATTGATTATGCCAAAATACTAATGTGGTTGCATCTGGGTGGTGGGATTATAAGCAGGACTGGCTTTAGGGGTATGGGAACTGCACAGCTGCTTGGGCCTCTCACATAAGAGTCACGAAACGCTCTTATGCTCTGTTGTCACGGTCTTGAGAGTCTTAGTGATTTTTGAGTAAAGGGCCCCATAACTTTACTCTCCACTGCGCCCTGCACATGATGTAACTGGTTCTGACTATAAGTACTAATCTTATTCTTTTAAAAAATATTTTATTTATTTATTTGACAGAGAGAGAGAGCGAGAGAAAGAATACGAGGAGTGGGAGTGGGAGAGGGAGAAGCAGGTTTCCCGCTGAGCAGGGAGCCTGCTGGACATGGGGCTCGATCCCAGGACCCTGGGATCATGATCTGAGCGGAAGGCAGTCGCTTAACCACTGACCCACCCAGGCGCCCCTACTAATTTTATTTTTAGTATTTCTGTATTTGTTATTTTTTTTGAAGTTTACTTATTGATGTTATCTCTACACCCAACATAGGGTTCAAACTCATGATGCCAAGATCGGGAGTCACATGTTCTTCTGATCAAGATAGCTACGTACCCTATTTTTGTATCTGTCATTTTTAAACAATAGACACATACACCTTATAAATTCTGAAAAGAAGTTATTTTTATAAAAATGTAAGGAAACCCCAATTTATTAGTTAATTGTTCTGCTTTTCTTGACAGTACTGTATCTCACTGCTTTCTGGAAATGCTTTCTGGATTATTCTATGCCATATAATTTGAAAAGAAAAGGAGTGGGGAACTAAAAAAAAAAAAATCTCAGGGGCGTGGGGGTGTCTCAGTGGGTTAAGTGTGTGCGGTCTCAGGTCCTGGGAGCTGCTCAGCAGGGAGCCTGTTCTCCCTCTCCCTCTGCCTGCAGCTCCCCCTGCTTGCCAACAAGCTCTTTCTGCCTGTCAAATAAATAATTTAAAATTTTAAAACAACACCAACAATGAGTGTCTCCCGGCTGCCCCCACCTCTCTGGCTGATGGTGGCAGCACTTCTACTCACATTCCCTTTGGGTGATGAAGCGGATCCAGTCTGAAGCCGCGCTGCCCACCTCGTTGTGGGCCACCACCCGCAAGCTGTAGGTGGTGTAGGGCTGGAGGCCCTCCAGGCGGGCCATGGGCTCCGGCCCCGCGTACTTGGTCTCTGCTTGGCCGGGGGTACACGGCAGGGCTAAATCCGGAGGGCAAGACTGGTAGAGCTGAAGCTCGTAGCTAGGAGAAAGCAGGCGTAAGATTAGTGTCACTTTCCTTGAAAACCGGGTATGTTTTGTGAGGACACATTTTGTGTTCACAGAACCACCAGCTCTTTCTGAGTCCCACCTGCGGGACGCTGGTCTCCGCAACCCTCTGCGGGAACGGGCCGCGGGTGTAGCCGGAGGACTTGCACGTGCTCGCAGGTGCGTCCCGAGGAGGCCAGCAGGCCTCGCTGGTGGACAGAAGACAGGTCTCTCTTTTCAGAGAAGACAGGTAACACTGCTGTCCTCTGCTGACAATAGAGAATGTCTTTTTTTTTAAACAAATAAATGAAAACCAACCAACCAAGTAAAACAAAACAATATCTTTTTGTCCAGATGATTTTGAGTGAAATACCTTCTTTGTTTTTCCAAACGGTGGCTCATGACCTTTTAAGATTTTATTTATTTATTTGACAGAGAGAGATCACAAGTAGACAGAGAGAGAGAGGAGGAGGAGGAAGCAGGCTCCCCGCTGAGCAGAAAGCCCCATGCGGGGCTCAATCCCAGGACCCTGGGATCATGACCTGAGCTGAAGGCAGAGGCTTAACCTACCCAGGCGCCCTGGTTCATGACATCTTAAATTGGATCAAGGAAATTCTGAGTTAACCACTGCCGTTTCCTGTGTTCCAGCTGAGGCCTACGCAGGGTGTTATTCCAGGGACCCACGAGGAGGAGCCTCATCACTGAATGCAAACGCACCGCATCATCTTTCTCACTTAAAGACAATTTGGTTGTTCGCCTAACTAGTTGATTTTGTGATTTAAACACTTGGCAGGGAACATTACGCTCAAACCCATTGACTCGTCTGTTTTGCCGTAGTGGTTGCTCAACAAGTACCGCCTGCTTGGCCGCAGGGGGCCGCTCCGTGTGCAAGTGCCTCACTGCAGCTCGTCTGTCCTCCCGTCTGTCCCTTACCCTTGGATGACTCCATTAGGGCGCAGGGGCGGGCTCCACTGGAACGAAGCTGTCCTCGAGGACAGCGCCTGGATCTGCGGAGAGGACAGTCCCGCGGGCGGAGCAGGCTGAGTTCTCAGCTCGGCGGTGGGCCCTCTGCTGCAGCAGTCGAGGCAGGTGCAGGCCTCCACGCCCACCCAGTACGTGCTGAAGGGCTGCAGGCCGCGGAGGGTCTGCTGGGCCGCCGCGCCTTCCGACAGCTGTGGGGAGACGGGGACACTCTGTGAGGCCAGCCGCGGTCACTGACGATGGACACCTGCGGATCACGCGTCTCAGCTCCTACAAAGGGAGGGCCCTGCTCTGTGCCCTGGGAAAGGCCCCAGGGCCATTAGCGTGGCACTTGCCCTCAGAATTGCCCGGCTGCTTGGAAAGGCCTAACTTAATCACGCAAAACATGTGATGACATAATAGAAGTTAGACCTAACAGGATAGAAATCACAAGGCATAATAGTGTTTATCCCTATAGAAAAATGATAGAATATGACACAAAACATACAAAAAATATATATAATATATGAAATACAATGATAAAAGTTACAAAAATAAAAAATATATAAAGATTTATTTATTTATTGAGAGATGGAGAGAAAGTGCACTGCAGGAGGGACAAAGGGAGAGGGAGAGAGAATCCCAAGCAGACTCCACACTTAGCACAGAGCCCTCCGTGGGGCTCAATCTCAGTACCCCATCATCATGACCTGAGACAAGACCAAGTCAGAAGTGCCACCGACTGCACCACCCAGGCACCCCGCAAAATATCTATTTCAGATTTTTATTTAAATTCCAGTTAACATAGAGTGTAGCATTAGTTTCAGGTGTAGGATTTAGTGGCTCACCTCCATTCAATGCCCCGTGCTCATCACAGGGTGCGCACTCCTTAGTCCCCATCACCTATTTCATGTATCCCCTCACACCTCCCCTCTGGCAGTTTGTCCTCTATAATTAAGAAGCTGTTTCTTGGTCTTCCTCTCTCCTTCTTTTTTATGATCATTTTTGTTTCTTAAATTCCACAAAGAGGGGCACCTTGGTGGCTCAGTTGGTGAACCGTCTGCCTTCAGCTCAGGTCATGATTCCAAGGTCTGGGATTGAATCCTGCATTGGGCTCCCTGCTCAGCAGGGAGCCTGCTTCTCCCTCTACCTACCACTCCCCTGCTTGTGTTCACTCTCTCACTCTCTCTGTCTGACAAATAAATAAATAAAATCTTTAAATTCCACCTATGAGTGAAGTCATATGGTATTTGTCTTTCTCTGACTGCTTATTCCACTTAGCATAATACTCTCTAGGTCCAGCCATGTCACCACCAACGGCAAGATTTCATTCTTTTTTTTAAGGCTGAATCAACTACACAGTATATCTATACTATGTGTTCTTTGTCCATTCATCAGTCAATGGACACTTGAGCTATTTCCATAATTTAGCTATTCTAGATAATGCTGCTATAAATATCGGATGCATGTATCCCTTTGTATTTTGGTATCATTTGGGTAAATAACTAGTAGTGCAATTGCTGGGTCATAGGGTAGTTCCATTTTTAACTTTTTGAGGAACCTCCATACTGTTTTTTAGAGTGGCTGCACCAGCTTGCATTCCCACCAACAGAAAGCCACAAAATACTGATCAAATTCTGTGACCATGAGAATAATGCCTTTTCAAAAAACAAAATCTGTATTTCAATTATAGTTGTAGTTAATATTCACAAAGGTCCATACTTTGTCATTGTTATCTGTATGTGTTTTTTGGGCCGAAATTTCCCTCAGATCCATGTTAGAGTGAATATTTAAGGCCTTGAAATATATTTTATGTATTTGTCTATGTTATGTTTTTTATATTTTATGTATATGCTAGAGCTTGAAAGTCTATCTTTTCCCCAACGGTGTTGGTATATATGAAATACATTCTTTTTCTCAACTATCTTTATTGTGTTATAAACTTTTTGGTTTACTTGGAACATTTTTTTTAATCTCATTGTGGTTTTATTAAGAACTCTTTGGAACAAAAGAGTTCAGAAACTGGAATATGCGTTTTTATATTCATATAAGCAACATGTAATTAAGAAGAGTTATCTGCTATTTAAAAAATGCATACAATGCACTCTAAATATAAATTATTTTAGTTTATTAATATTATCATTTTATAACCATGGATAATCAAGGGTTGATTGTATTTACATCATCTATATTTATTGAATACGAAGCCCTGTAGAAGATATGCTAATATTCTTTTAACATTCAATACGAGACCTCCTTCTTTGCAAGTTGTCTTCTGAAATTGTGTTTCAATACCTGGAACACTGGCCTCAGAGGATTTCTCCATACTGATCCAAACTGTTCCCCAAATTGTTCTAAATAATTTATAATGTCATAGTAGGATCTGCACAACTTGTCATGAGGTTGTTTTGTGTGTGTGAACAAAGTTATAATCTACATGTACAAGAAACAAGAGAGTGTTACATACTTCTCTGTTTTATACACAGAGAAGACGCTTCCTCCTTCTGGCTGTCAGACTCTTTGTATAAATAATGTAGGAACTGGTCTAGTTCATTATTAGGGTCTCTTCAGCCAGTGGCTTCGTTAAAACACAGTGTGAAAGATGATTTCTCTAAACTGTCCAGTGTGTACCCCAACGTGCCAATGCACAATGTGTTGGCTAAGCTCTTCTGCTCTCTTCTAAAGCACTGGAACTTTCTTGAAGTCACCAAAAGAAAGATGGAGTTTTCAGTGTGTTTTTAGAGATCTGCTCATGCCAGAATGGGGATTCCAAGGATAGTCTTTGCTCTATTTTTTTTTCTCATATTAACATTTTCACCACCAACAATGGCCATATGTTGACCCATTACTGTAGGTCAATACTTGACATGCATTTTCCAATTAAATTAATTGTCACTATAGTCCTAGGTTTCTTACATTTGTGGAGTCTTTAACACCTTTAGCACTTCTGTCCCTGAATACTTACATAGTTGCTGTATGCTTCCTAACACTCACCATTTCTCTCCAATGGATCTTTGTGCTGAGTTCATCATGGGTAATGGAGAACAGATGGGGAAGAAAGAAGTCTCAAGTAGAAGAAAAGGCCATGCAGCCATAGTCTATTTTTACAGAATTAACCAGTCCTGGACTTTTGTTCAGAGTACTCTGATACTCACCACTGTCTCTGATCCACTGGTGTTGGAGAACAGCCTGTAGAGACTGATGATTCCGTTGGGCTTCCCAGGGGCGCTGATGTGGACCACTGCTTGGGTGGAAGAGACTTCATGAAACGTGGGGGCCCTGAGACCTTCTGGGGGGGCAGGCCCAGTTTTACACCATGTCCAGGGACTGGGGGCTTTTCCTGCTGAATTCACTGCCCAGACCTCCAAAGAGAAATTGATAAGACCACTCAAAAGCAAGGTAACTTCAGGCTGAAAGAGAAGTTGGCAACCCAAAGCAACCAAACACAACAGAATGAGATGAACTTGGATCTTGCAACTTTGTAATCACAGAGGAGATCAGGTCCTTCCTCTTTTTTGCCTTTGGCCACATGAACACAAAAAGGGCCGATTAGGAGCCCTAATTTCAGAGTGCAGCAGGCTGATTAAAGCCTAATGAAAAGCTCCTCATCTCTGTGTGGTGTGCAGAGTGATTTTGTCAGTTTTTGCAACCTGAATGGACCTGCAGACGACATAAAACTCAGCAATTCTTAAACACTGTCCCCACCAAATCTGCATGAAAATTAAATTTTCCTTTCATCAAGGAGGGAATAAACATATGGAAGGATGTATAATCTTATTTATCAAGGACCATTTGTATAATTAAACACGAATATCCTAAAAGGTTGCCTTAGGTCGTCATTTGCATGAGTAAGTAATTTGTAGAATGTCAGGTACAATAGACAGAGTAGATGGATGTGTGAGTGTATAGGGTTAAATTAGGCCCAATAACAGCCAACTACACAGTGATCAATCAGAATGATAGATCTAAATGGCAATACAAGAAGACTGTCTGTGTGTTTAGGAGTAGGAGTATTCCTTAGTAAGCTTTCATGTTGTGCAAATCTAACTTCAAGAAATCTTTCTTGTTCAGGATATATATATATATATATATATATATATATATATATATATATGCACACACACACATAAATTATTTGTCCTGAGCTCTAAAGTCTGGAGAACTTGCTTGATTCTACAGTACACCATCTGCCAGGTGTGCAGGGTTGAAAAAGCATGCAGAACGTTCAAACTATGAGAAGCTTAGGGTCAGACCATAGATGACTCTGCAATGACAGCTTAGCTCTGTTTTTGTCTCTTCTACTTTTGCATCAATAGTATCTTCCAGAGAACAGACATCAGAAAGATTTTTGGTACTTAGGCCCAACTTTTTTCAGTGTTTCCACACTTTATTTTTTTTCTTAGTGGTTTCCTCTGGAAGAATAAACTTTCTGATGTTGAACTGCTCTCAAATTGTTGTCAAATGCAATTCCCCAGTCTCTCGCTGGTAGGATTGCCAGAAGCCCCATTTTTTTTTTTTAAAGATTTTATTTATTTTTTTATTTGACAGACAGAGATCACAAGTAGGCAGAGAGGCAGGCGGAGAGAGAGAAGAGGAAGCAGGCTCCCCGCTGAGCAGAGAGCCCGACACGGGCCTCGATCCCAGGACCCTGAGATCATGACCCGAGCCGAAGGCAGCGGCCCAACCCACTGAGCCACCCAGGCGCCCCAGAAGCCCCATTTTTAAGAGAAAACTAACCTCCTTCCAGAGCAGCACTTACCCTTTTTTTTTAGAGCTCTGCCACTTTCTTCTCACCAGGTATGTAATAATCACACCCATTTGTATAATGTCTACAATTTACAAAACCCTTTAACAGGCCTTATCTGACTCAGTCCTCCCAACACAACTTGGGAGGGTGGCTGGAGAGTGTGTGCTCAGCCTCCTTTACCCCTGAGAAAATCGAAGCTCAGAAAACGTCAGCTCTCGTGGTGACGGAAGTTACCAAAGCTGAGATGAAAATTCTGTTCTCCAATAAACTCCCTTATTGCTCTTTCCAATAAACCGTACGCCAGCCGGACGCAGAAGGAAGACACTCAGGATCATGGACATTAGACACATACTGGCAGTTCTGGAGTCGGGAAAGTTAGCCTGTGAGGATAGAGGGGTCCAGGCTGTCTAGGGCGAGGGCGTGCTTATTTTCATGGGCGCAGGGAAGTAGGGAGCAGCGCACTGTCTTAGCAACGGAAGAACGTTTCATGGAAACCACACTGTGACTGCAGCTGCTCTTCTCGTCCCCTCTGAAGGGGCAAAGGTCAGCCTTGGCATAGGGACAGCTGGCTTGGAGGTTATTGGTGAAGAGGTCAGATTTCGGAGCTAATGAGAGAGTCCCTGGATTCTCAGTCAGCCCCAAACCAACCTCTCTTTTTTTTTTTTTACACTTAGAGAATCATTATTCATTTGCAAAGATCTTCTAAAAAACTTCTCATAAAAGTAATCTAATTTTATTTTATTTTTTAATTTTTAATTTTAATTTAGTTAACAGATAGTGTATTATTCATTTCAGGGGTAGGATTTAGTGATTCATCAGTTGCATACAAAATCCAGTGCTCACTACATCCCGTGTCCTCTTTCATGCCCGTCACCCAGTCACCCCATCCCCCCACCACCTCCCTTCCAGCGACCCTGTTTGTTTCCTAGAGTTAAGAGTCTCTTATGGTTTGTCTCCTCTGTTTTCATCTTATTTTATTTTCCCTTCCCTCCCTATATGTTTCTTAAATTCCACATAGGGATGAAATCATATGGTATTTGTCTTTCTCTGACTGACTTATTTTGCTTAGTTCCATCCCCATCATTGCAAATGGTAAGATTCATTCTTTTTGATGAATAGCACATCCATTTATCCGTCCATCAATGGACATCTAGACCAACCTCTTCGATGCAAATATCTTTCCAGGATGTAGGGGAGAACACTTTTTTATTACACAGAGAGTGACAAAGTTTGAAAAGAAAATATTCTTGGGGAAGGGATGCAAAATAAGGTATACATATTAATGTCAAGTTCTTTGCCAAGAGTAGGCCTCTGTTTGGTGATTTAAGGTATTAAGAGGTAAACTGAGGCATATTAAAAATTTTTTTTTTTTTTTTAGTTTATTTGAGCAAAAAACAATTCTAATGGGGCAGCGCCAAACCGGAAGTGGTTAGGAGCCCTTTGCCAACAGACACCAGAGGAGAAACTTCCACAGGGAAAGAGCAGAAGCAAAGGAAGGAAATATTTGGTTGGCTATAGCTCAAAGCCTACTGGCAGTGTTAGAGGAGATATTCTTACGGTTGTCATTTTGTAATCTGAACCACTGACCAGCTTAGATTTTGGTTTGTTTATATAGGCCTTTAAAGCAGTAGAGCTACCTCAGATGAATGACCTCCTTATTTAATTAAATAAAGGGCATATAGAGTTTTAGTAGAGGCCACAATGGATGGGAAAGAAAACAAGGAGGAAAATAAAAGTAGATGTAATAAAATAAAAATTCAGCAAGTTGTTAATTACTGAGCACCAATAGGAGACAGCAGCAGTGCGGGTATGGGGATGTTGAAAAAAAAAAAATGAAATAAGTATAACTCATAGAAAGTGCTTAGTATAGGTCTGGCCCCAGATTATGAACATTTGCTTTGATTTTGTTTTTGATGTAGTTGTAGTATTATGAATACCATCAAGGCTTTTTAATGCTGGTGTTATCAGATAAAAACTAAACCTTACACCTTCCTGTCTTAGAGGAATTTTTACGGGCTGAAGTCATATTTCCAAAATGTGATTTAATCCATGGTATTTTAAAACATTTGAGCCTCAGTATTATAGTGTTTCCCTGTATTTCTGTAGAAATGTTCTATTCTTAAAAATAGGCAATTTGAAATTCTTCATCATTAACTCAGAATAAATATAAGACTCGGTGTCTTTTGTCTTTGATGGGAGACCTTCATAATATAGTGCTCTTTTTCTTAGTCTTTCTTTTTAGTGTTCAATCAATTTGAGATCAAAATAGCATTCATATAAATCAACGTGTTTATGCAAAGCAGGATCTGCCTATTTACATGAGCTACTCTGGAAATGAAAGCAGTTACAATGAAGAGAAAGCTGACTGAAATAATGAAGAATTATGGATTTCACAAAACTTGTCCCACAAGGCAGTGTTTCTGTTATACCAAACAGCCAGAAGAAAAGTAAAAAAAAAAGAAACTGTCAATGGCATCCTGTTCGTCTACTGAGGCAAAAAGTCCTTTACCCTAAAATTGTGTGGATTTCTGCCTATGCTCAGTGAAGCAAGAAACAAGGTACTGAAGTATAGTAGTTCGGGGTTCAGAATAAAAGTGCTAACAGAGGGGCCCCTGGGTGGCTCAGTTGGTTGAGCATCCCACTCGGTTTTAGCTCAGGTCCCAATCTCAGATTGATTCCTGAGTTGGGCTCTACACCGAGCATGGAGTTGGCTTGGGATTCTCTCTCCCTCTGCCCCTTCCACTTGTGTGGGCTCTCTCTCTCTCTAAAATAAATAAATAAGTCTTAAAAAATGCTAACAGATATGCTTATGATTTCTACTGAGAAACAATGAGTCCAAGATTTGAGTCCATCTTTATAGGGTGGAGAAAGAAGAAGCAGAGATCCTACATGGGAAATTTTGAGTAATATGACCTGATCTTTTATTTTAATGAACCAATATAAAAATCAAGAAAAAAGAATGTCTTGTAAACATGGAGTGGCCTACTGTATCGATCTCTATTCTTTCTTTCTCTCATCTATCTAATTCATCCACCCATTCATCCATCCATCCATCCAACCATCCATCCATTACCACCTATTTATTTACCTTTTACCTAACTGACAAGCCAGTCCATCTGGTTTGTGACACAAGATTTCCTGTCATGATCATTGGGAACAAAAATGTGCTTTTTCTGTGTGGGTTGCTCACAGAAAATATGGGAAAGTAAAGTTTGTGAATTTCAAATCAAAGTGACAAAAATTAAGGATACTCCATTTTTAAATTTGTTCACAATATCCTTATTCCTACAGTATCCAGCTGAAATATTTACTCGCTTATAATAAACATATGATTAAAGTTTTCACTAAAGCAGTTTATTATTTATGTTTAGTGAACACTTGTGTGCGTGCACCCACACACACACACAATTGTAGCTGTAAGAGTTAGGAACCTCCCAATGAAGAGATTTACAAACAAGAACAAGTTGGGACTGACTGAGTTGGGGTGTTCTCTTCTCTAAGTTTTGCGTGGTAACCATGACAAGAGTTATAATGTAAGAAGATGTCATAGAAAACACAGATGAGCTATTTGGATAAAAACAAAACAATTAAATCCATTTAACCACAAATTCTATAATCAACTAGAAAAACAGTAGATTAATTTCTGTTTATATTTTTGTTTTCAATCTAATTTAAAAAATCTAAACAGTGACTATTGCCATCTTTATGTTACTGTCCATTAAAGAAATGAACTTGTTCTTTTATTTATTACCTGCCCCCCTCCAGGACTAATGACTGTACTTTGCCTTAAAAAATTTCGGTTACCTAGTGACAACAGCCACCAAGCTGCCAAAATCCCACTGCTGTGGAAACAGGTTTAATTGTCTCTTTTCTGTTTAAAACTGCCTTCTAGAAATCTTCCATTAGAGGAGCCTTTGTCAAAAAGTGTTCCTTGGCCACAATCGTCAAAATCATTTTGGGTACCTATATCAGAGTTTGTGGCATAAATAACCTTGGATTCTGTCTTTCCAACACATTTCCAAGTGATTCTTGTGCCCAAGATTGTTTGAAAAACACAGAAAGCTATTCTCTATCGCATGAGCTACAGTAATCTCAGCACTATACATTTAAAATTTCTATCAAATGATGTCTGTTTAGAGCTGTACTATGCATTTCTTTTGTCATTTTTTTCACCCCTTCAAAAAACCACAAAGCATGTACCTGTTTGCAGATGTTACAGCTGCAATAATCATCATAGATTTTATTACAGTGGTCATGGTTCCAAAGAGAACCAGAGTTCATTAGCTTTGTAGAATGACCATTTGCTACCTAGTGTTCACTCCAGGTGTGATTTTCTTGAAATCCTGATATTTCTGAAATTTGGTGGATCCATTTTCCCCTTGCAGTGTATTATTCTAAATGCTCCCAACTCCTCTCAACACATTTCTCCTTTTAATTTGCTTCCAAAAGGGAAGCAAAAATGTGTGAACAGAAATATTTGTAATAATTATTGTGAAAGAGACAGAGAAGGAGCCATGACTCTGCAGAGGACAGGGGAAAGGGAGATGGATCTCACAATCTTCCCAGAGCGGTAGCTCATTGGGTGCTTATGTCACTGTGCTAGTTATCCTTTAACCCAAGTCCTATACTCAGCTGTAGAGTTCAGTGCTTTGTCTTACAGGAAGCTTTGGTACTTTGTAGCTTTCTGAAGTAACATTCCTTAGGACTGATATTTTACAAGTATAGTCTTAATGCAAAGAGAAATTCTTTTTTTTTTTTTTTTTTTTTAAAGATTCTGTTTATTTATTTGACAGAGAGATCACAAGCAGGCAAGAGGCAGGGAGAGAGGGGGGAGAAATGGGCTCCCTGCTGAGCAGAGAGCCTGATCGGGGCTAGATCCCAGTACCCTAGGATCATGACCTGAGCTGAAGGCAGAGGCTTAACCCACTGAGCTACCCGGGCACCCCGACAAAGAGAAAGTCTTAATGTAAATCTCCAGGGATTTCCTGATGTGTTTTTCCATTATCGTATCATAAACAAATCTCCTCAGTTGTAAAAATATTTTATGATTCTTTTGGCTAAGAGATCATCATGCTACAAGTCTTGTTAAAGCTCAGAGAACAGCTCCGTGATGTCTGTTTTCTTATATTCACGCTCATTTTCCATACAAAAATGGAACACAGGAATAACCAAAGTCAGCCAGTGATCTTTCACAGAAAACTTCTAATTTGTTGCTTTCTAAGGTAAGTGACTGTTCTTGCCTTTGGAGCAATTTGAGATTTTGTTCTTTTTCCAGGCTGCTTATTAGAAGAGTTGTATTATAACTGTTACTCTCAAAGAATTCAGATTTGGAGGCATTTTTGAATCCTCTGCAACTTCTGTGATACTCTGTAACACACTTCCTTGTGGAATAATGACCATTTTGGATAGCACCAAAGCGTTTCAACAATCCTGATGACATATTCTTATTGAACAGCACTAGGGAAGCAACTTCATTCTTTCTAAATCTAGAAAACGTGAATATATTTTTGTGACACTACACATCGGAAATAAACAAAACCCAACACGAATGTCCATATGCCAGTAATTAATAAGTAAAGTAAATAGGTTGCCTGTTAACAGACAAACAATTAAACTATTTGTTTCCTAGGGGTGTGTAATGAGATTGTTATCACATTCCCATGAGGGAGACAAATAGATATTAAAAAGGTCTTTCCAATACCCGTATTGGCTAAGGCCAACAGCTAATTCAATAGATTCGATCAAAATCACCACTTCTTTCACTGCTCCTGATTTATGACTTTGGCTGTAGTTAGTCATCACTCATTGCAGTTTGTTCTCCAGTGCTCATAAATTATGCCTCATAAATAAAAAGATACAATCAAGGAAATCATATCAATTCATCTACAACCTTGCATTATATTTTCCCATGGCACTTACACTAATGCCTTTTTAAAGGGTAGCCTGTCGTGGGTTTCGAATATGTTTGAATAGCAATATGCCAAAACAGGCTTTGCCAGAATTGTGGTTACAGAGACTCATAGCTAAAAAGAGCAGGCCATAAATCTGAAATTACATGATTACAAGATTATTTTATTTCATGAGAGGTCCAATAGGCTATAGTCATAAAGGACTAGCCTGCTGAAAAGCTCTGTGTAGCTGTCTATTTAACTCTCTATCTGTCTGATTTTCTTTCATCATCAAATGGACTTTTTCAGCATCTCTGTTTGCATGACACTTTACTGGATATATTATAGTTCTACTTCTACAGATAGAGTCCCTGTATTGCAGGTTCCTTTCATCTGAAACACTTTGGATCAGACAAGATGGAGCATGATTTTAATTGAATTCTGGGACCCTGGGGAAGAAGGGTGCAATAAGACATTGCCTTCCTTTCTACTGGTACTTTTGAAATTCAGAGATGTGAAGCTACTGAAGAAATTCTATGACACATTCCTTCTAGAAATGGGGGTCTTCTGTCACTTGGGCTTAGTACACTGCCTTGGTCTTTGGAGTCACTCAATATATATGAATATGAGGGAGGGAAAACCGGCTTCAGTGTTAGTGGGAAATCCTAAAATTAGCCTCGATTTGATTTTAGTGATAATAATGAGAACTTGGAATTTATCACGTACTACTTTTTATTGCCTCTATCTGTTCTCCCTGCGAGAAAATGGGAACCCAGTTCCATCCAGCTCTCACGGACGATACATAAAAGTAGTTAATGGGTTCACTGAGCACCTGCACTTTTATAAGTGTATTATATGTACTAATTTATTTCATCCTTCCAACAATCCTATTGAGTTGGTGTTATATTGTCCCTGGTTTGCATGAGGAAATAGGCACAGAGAAATTTCTGCAACTTGGAAGTGGTAGGGCTGGATTTCCAGCACAGGTACGTGATATAAAAGCCCAAACGCTGAACTGTCTCTACATAAGGTCATTGAGGGAAGACCTGGGCACATCTTCCAAGTGTTTGACTTCCCGCTCTGGGACTGCCGTAGAACCCTGCAGGGACTGGCTGCTGTTTTCAGAGAGCAGCCTCAAAGCGAGATGGTGGGAATTACCACAAACATCATGGCATCCATTCCTGCTCACACTTACCATGTTTAAACACTATGGCATGTTACACAGAAGCAAACAGTATACACATACTTTCCATACTGCCCCAGACATGTAAAGGTAGTGAAAGTCCATTATATTAACTAAAATAATAGCCATACCCTACCAATATAACACTGGACGCACATATATTCTCCACAGTAAGTTGCTAGAGTAAGCTAGGATCACAGTCACCAATTATGATTAACATTTTCGGAAGTAACAGTACAGCTAACTAGGTGAGGTTATTTAATCATCCGTTAATCCAATAGATATTGACTGAACCATCCCATGTGCCGGACACTGTTCTAGGAGTTAAGGAGACGACAGTGAACAAGGCTGGAGTTAACATCTGGGTGGGGAGAGGCAGTAAATAAACAAGCACAAAACGAATGGGTAATATGTGTTCGAAAGGTAACAACTGGTAGTTTAAACCATACAAGATACAGCAGCAGAGCAGAGAATGGCTGAATTACTCAGGAGGTTCTCTCTGGAGATGATGATCACTAAGGGCAAGAAGGAGGCCACCATGTGAAGAACTAGGGGGAAAACATTCTGGACAAAAGAAGAGCAAGTGGCAAGTCCCTGTGGTTGTGTTCTCCGGAAGGCTAGTGTGGCCAGGCTTGGCGAGGAAGGGCCAGAGCGCGATCAGATGAGAACAGACCCGGACAAGGGAAAGTCCCCGTTGAACCAGAGAGGAGTCTGCATTTCATGGGAAGCCAAGGGAAGGTTCCCAGCAGGGAACTGGCTTCATCTGATGTGCCTTTTACAGAAATAACTGGATATCGATGACTTTTCATGAATTTATCTATTGGATTTTAATTTTATATATGAGTGACAATGCCTTGGCCTTTAAATTAACTTAAAGGTTACAGCCACCCTACTGAGGTCGGTCTTTTCACCCCAGTTTTATGGGTAAGGAAACGAAGACTTAGAGGGTTTAAAGTACTTGCTGAGACTACAGAGCCAGTGAATCCTGTAGCCCGGATTAAATTCGGAGTCAGTTTACCTTTGCCGGGTCAGGATTCATGCCCCTGCTGGGGGTGACCTGAAGAAGCTGTGGTTCAGCAGAACAATTACTGGGCTTGGGTCTGAGCTCTGATTCTGCTACTTCTTGGGTGACTTGCACAGTCATTCAGGCTCCTGATCATATAGAGGGAATAAGAAAACCTATGTCACAGGACTATACTGAGGTTTTTGTGTAAGAACATCTCTTTAAGTTTCCAAGGAGTGGATTGGTGGATAAATACATTTATAAATATCTTTTTTTATTATGTTATGTTATTCACCATACAGTATGTCGTTAGTTTTTGATGTAGTGTTCCATGATTCATTGTTTGCATGTAATACCCCACGCTCCATGCAATCTGTGCCCTCCTTAATACCCACCACCCTCTCCCCTCTAGATATCTTATCAAGATTTTGAAAGCCCCTGAGCTGTATATAAATCCCATTTGGAGCAACCATGGGGTGGGTTTCAGGACACAGCCTTTGGAACCTTAATCTCAGCTTCAAAGTCAAGCTCTTCCACTCACCAGCTGTATCCCGGGACGTGTTAACAATCTTGCAAATCTTGCCAAGCATCCTATTTCTAAATGTTATTACTAGCAATAGTCTTTATCTCAAATGGTTGTTATGAGTTAATATATGTAAAGCTCTTAACATATCACATCGTGAGCACAAAAAATAGTAACGGTTATTATATTATTCATGTGAAAAGTTAGGAGAGAGTGACTTGACTGCTTGGAAGAGAAAGTGGGACTAAGCAGCAATTCTGCAACCGGAAGACCCTTCACTGCATTTCGAGTTTAGGCCACACCTCTGTGTGTCTTTCTCCAGGTACTACTCTGCTCTAAAATTTTGAGTGTCAGAGCAAATATACATTTGACTTTTGAAAAATATTGTTTCTACATCAACGTTTAAATCTTGGATGGCATTCTCTATTTTCCCTTATTATTAATGAAAATTTCTCAAATGCAACCCGAAGTCTAAGCGAAAGGAAACATTGGAGCAATTCACTGGATTCTTCAGAGAAAAGAATTTTACTTCCGGTTCCCGTTACAAACATGCTGTCGGCATCAAGGAGAGAACTGCATAGTTTCCAAGATGCTTTTAGGCTTCTTAGTGATGATCAGATCCATCAGCAGATAGATAAATCAATTCACAAGAGAGAGTCTCAATTATCTTCTTAAAGATTTCAATTGAAGGCATGTGATTTACTTAAGCATCTTAACATTTTTGTTTCTACCTGTAGATTTGATTGCTTCATGTAGACCAAGACATTTGTTTAGAATGTAATGGAAATATACCATCAGTAAGTTCTTAAGGGCAGTCCTCTTTAAGCTTTCAGATTTACTTAGTGTATTATCAATAACCATGGAGTGGCGAGCCAAAGCTTGCCAGATGATCTAGCCTGGAAAAAATTCTTTGTCACATACTGAGTGAGAAGCAGCACCAATCTGAGGTACGGAGGGTATGCCGGGTATGCTCCCTTTGCCTCCAGATCCATCTTCTGCCCTGCTCTGTGCACTGGGAAATGACTCTGAAGGCTGTCTTAGGGATCTTGTCCTCCCCGTGGCTTCTTTCCAGCTGGATTTGATCAAAGGAAGGAGAGAGTTCAGTTTTTTAATGCCTCCTGATCCCTCTTCTTGGCACTCCAGTTTGTTAAGACTGCATTCTTTCTCTATGGGCACAGCCCCTCTTTAGTAGCATTTGCTGTAGCATTTGCTGGGTTCCAGGAACAGCTTCTTCCCCTTTAGGCCTAGAAGGTAACAGCTTCTGGCTATTGCTGGGCCCTGGGTACTATAACCTCCCTTGTTGATTCTCTTAATTCTGCCCAGGCCTCCATAAATAGCCTTTTCATTTAATTCTCTTCAAAGGCCCCTTTGAGGATGCCATCTGTTTCCTGCTGAGATCCTGACCCCAGGGAGAACATTTCCAAATCTTCCACAGGCCCCAGTAACAATGGGTGGGCTGAGATTGGAACTGGATCATAAGCATGGAGAGACTGGAAATGATTTTGTGAAACTGAAGAAATAGAGGAACAGTGTCTCCTCATGTCTGCGTGGAATGATTTCAGTCAAGCACCACCTGTGCTGCTCAAGCCCGCCTGGCCAGAGTGCAATGAGAGGAGCCATGAGAGCGCAGTGCGGAAATCATGCTGTCCTTGAAGAGAAGGCATTCTCTGTTCCTCTTTCTGCTGCACCATCACTTGGATACTTCAAATATCTCTCATCATAGCTTAGCCTACCATCCCTGTATTGTTATGGATATATTATTTATGGATGTGTTTATCTTATGAACTAAACTTTAATCCCCCAAGGAATAGGGTTCATGGTTTTTAGCCTCCTGGCCCAATCCTCGTAACTAGGCATCCACTTTGAACCTGGTGGGTGCTTAATAATAAGTTATTTAGTATTCAAGTACTAGGATAAAGGGAAATAAATAAAACATGTTTTATCCTTTCCTGGATGTTTTTACAGGACCGAATCGGGTGATTTGGGGGAACCCTGATTTTCATGGTCATCTCACTGTTGGTGGAGAGCCATGAGGTCAGGATGGAATTACATATTATCTCCCTTCAGTCAGAGAAAATTTGGTTGCATTTAATATTTTATATCCAGAAAGCAAGCTTCCAACACAAAGATAGGAGAATCAATATTGACTTCAGTGAAATATGAATTTGGGTTGCATCAGTGTGAGGGTGACTACCAAGGCATCGTCAGATGAACGACTTGTCTCAAAGGCAATGTAAAGATTGCCAGCAACTGCAGCTGAAGAATGAATCCTAAGGGATGCCATGAGAGAGAAAAAGAATGAAAAGAAATGCACACATGTGGACTGCAGCACGCTCCTGAGTGTGCACACACACATGTAGGTAGAAATGATCTACTATTGGAACAAAAAACCTGGTGGCAAAAAAAAGACACCGTCCCTGTTCTGGTGGCAGAATTCTGATTTAGATTCAGGAAGTGTCCTGATGGCCTTTAGTCTAAGCGGTAGCACTTTGGCTTTAAAGTTTTAGAAACAAATGCACTGTTTGAGACAGACAATATCAATAAATCATTTAATACCTTGAGCTGTGGGACTTGGGGGTGGGAGCAGCTTAGTTCTTGTGGGAGAGACTAACCAAACAAAAGCTTCCATGCTGGTCAGAAATACGTTAGTGAGATTAATACCTAATTAAATGCAAGTCCAAAACCAAACAGAAAACATGCTTAATACATTTTCTCTAAAAGTGGCACAGAAAACTCTTAAGAAAGGGTGGGATAAAGGGGACACCAACAGAACACAAGCCATCTGAATTGAGTAGACAGTCGTGACCGCGTAGACTCAGAGTTAGAAGGAATGTTAGTCATGGGTATGTGGGTAAGATATTTTTGTCCTGAGAAGAGAAATGGCAAGGACACAGAAGATTGGACCACCTGACTGAAGGGACATCACACCTTCAGAACCAACTAGGCTCTTGGTTTCTAGCATTTTATTAGTGACTCATTGAGAGAGACATAAGAATTTTCTTAGCCTGGCTCTTTTTTGTCTTAGAAGAAAGTACCTCCATTTTTTTTTTTTTTTTTTTTTTTTAAATATAGTAGGGGCTGAGGGTAGAGGGGGGAGGTGGCCTACTCTGCAGCAGGCATCCAGCCAGACATAGAAGAGTTCTCAGTTCTCTTACGACACCCATCTTTTTTTTTTTTTTTTTTTTAAAGTGAGGCTATGAGAAATTAAGTGCCTTGGCCAAGCTGTGTGATCTGTCACTCAGTTTCCTCTGCTAACTCTGAGTATCTAAGGGGAAAGAGCCCAGGAATCGTGACTATTTCATAGTAGCCTGGTTGGTGCGTGTCATGTGCTGGGCAAGCTCTTGTTTCTGGAGGACATTGTTTCCCACAAAACCTCAGCTGTAGGATGGGGTGGGGGGGTGGGGGGGGGGCTATGGCCATGCCTAGTTGATCAAAGTCCTCCGTTCTCTTGGTCACAGGACTATAAGGTGTTAGCTGGTTTGTGGGAGTCTGGCTCTTGGTTGGCTTACGAATACTGAGCGAGAGAGAAGTCCTCTTTCCACTTGGAGGTGGGAGAGTAAGAATAATAATACCTATCAGACTTGCACGGGGTGAGTAGTTCATACGTGTGAGGCATTGTCCGAAGTATATTTACGTATCAACTCATTCAATCTCAAAGCGAGTCCATGAGTTCAATGTGCTGCAATCCACACTTCAAAGACAAGGAATCCAAGGCACCGAGAAGGTTTGATCAGGTAGTGTCAGGAGTGAATTTCTCCAGTGTCCAGAGAGAGTCTGGTGGGGAAAGAAGCCAAATGGAGACAATCCGAGATTGAGGGAGAGAAAGAATGAATCTGACAGCTTTGAGTCCTACACTTAAGGCTCCTGCAGAGACTTGGAGTTTGAAACTTTTCCTTGGTTTCAAAGAATGTCTTCTGTCCTGGGGTACCTGGGTGCCTCAGTGGGTTCAAGCCTCTGCCTTTGGCTCAGGTCATGATCCCAGGGTCCTCGGATCAAGCCCTACATTGAGCCCTACATCGGGCTCTCT
This sequence comes from Mustela lutreola, assembly GCF_030435805.1. Taxonomy (NCBI): domain Eukaryota; kingdom Metazoa; phylum Chordata; class Mammalia; order Carnivora; family Mustelidae; genus Mustela; species Mustela lutreola. The sequence goes on from NC_081303.1 coordinate 60,413,440, forward strand.
CCTCTGCAGGGAGCCTGCTTCCTCCTCTCTTTTCCTGTCTTTGCCTACTTGTGATCTCTGTCTGTCAAATAAATAAGTAAAATCTTTAAGAAAAAAAAAAAAAAAAAAAGAATGTCTTCTGTCCCTTTCCCAGTAGGCGAGCGGAAACATTTCCTTTTGGTTTAAGTTGGCTTTCTATCACTTGCAGTAAAAATAATTACAATATTGATGATGTAGGTTTTCTCAAGAACCCAAATGGGACTCTTATATGCAGTAAGCAAGAAAAATGCTATTAGTTGTCAATTATATTTTATGATATATGTAATTTATTAAATACGTTTATTAGTTAATAAATAAATTGGGTTTCATTAGGAAACACCACTACTGATATTTCCACTGAAGCTAGTCTCATATACTCACTTGCTTTGATACCAGTTAAAGCTAAACACTATCAGAAAATCAAATTACTTAGGATCAGAATGCATTCTGCCAGGTTTTACATTATAGATTCAATGAAGAGAAGAAGTTTGATTAGAATTTTCTACAGTGTATGGTTGTAGATCACCCCCACGGAGGCTCCTAGAATTCAGAACTGGGGAGACCTTCCATTTAAACACGGGGAGAAACCACTGGGAGAGGTTGTTTTGCTCAAGGATACTAGATAGTGAGAGAAGGACTCAAAGCTGCTGTCCTTTGTCTTTCTCTCTTCTAGCTCATCACGCACAGCTTGTGGGGTGCACAGAGAAGTCCCCAACAGCCCCTCCTGCAGTCCTCACAAGGAGGTTTTTGGCAAGAGCGGTGAGGGGGTGAGGGTCCTCCCCCTCGTCTGTCTCCTTCTCAGCTCTTCCTTCCATCCTCTTCGAAATAAATTTTCAGGCTGAACTGTCTGGAGCCTGAAATTGTGTTGGAAAGCAGCGGGCAGCTGCCATCCTGTGTGGCCCCCCGCAGCACCAGCCCTGAGATCAGCCCCACGCGGAGTGAGTCACAGGGTTTCCTCTGAGGCTGACCTGTCACTTCTCAGTCATCCAGTTACGAGGCCCTGGAAGCCTTCCAGTCTTGGGAGAGCGTGTGAGCGTGGGTGCTTATTGCAAAAAGCTGTCAAAGTGGGGGAATTTTCAGGAAAACTAATTAAGTCACTGACAGCATGATCCGGTGAAAGGGGGAGCCATGGCAGGCCCTAGCAAATCCTCGGTGAGTCATTGCCTTCAGCGAGAGTATGAATAGGAATGCGCGATTACTGGGAGGGGCGCATCAGCCGCAGCTCTCTCCCTGCAGGGAAAAACTGAAGCTGCTTATGGAGCGGACTCACACCCAGGCCCCTCTCCCAAGCCTGTGCAGAGACTGTTGGCTTATTTTCGTGCTAAACAATTAAGGACTTCCCCACACAGAATTCAGAGGTTTACACTGTATAGATGAGTACAGCCGATTTTGAAAGCATTGAGGATAGAAACGAGTATGGTCTATGGAAAGTATCACATTGGATTTTGTAAATATTCTGTTGAACAGGAAGCCTGTAATCTCCAGGGAAAGGAAAAGATCCGTGCGCCGAAAAATTTTGGTAAATTGCATTTTGTAATTTTGTAAAAATGCATCTCATTTATGTGTGAATCATGCATTGACAGTGTTTTTGAGGATTCGGTTTTGGTAAACCAAATTGTGTTGGCGAATCACTGAGAACGCTTGTTTTCTGATGAGACTCGTAGCCTGTGCTTCTGCAAAGACACCACATCCATCTCGTGAAACACAAAAAGGCACTTCCAAATTTTTATAATTTCTATTTCAGATCTTACTGTTCTTATTAAAGCTGATCCTTCAGAATCTCTGGAAGCTGTGTCAAAACGAATCCAATTAGAATAATCCCATTCTAAGTGGTGGTGAATGTTATAACTTTTACTACCAAAGGCCAGGTCTCCCAAGTGAGAAACAAAGCAAAAGAAAATGCCATCAGAAATCAGACAAAATCCATGAGGAAGAGTAAAAGAAATTACTTGAATAACTGAGACATGAACTTTGCAGATAATATATTCTGCTCCCCCGCACCCTTCAGTTTCATACTAAATAGGACTCTTGTTTGGAGAAGTCATGGGTACAGCAAGGTAAATAGGTTGGTCATCAATTATCAGCATGTAAATGAGGCGCTTGTGGGGCCCTGGGTTCACTTATTTAGGCAATCGTTTTATGATGGTTTAGGACTGTGATTCTCAGCTCTGGCTGCACATTAGAATCACCTGGGGACCTTTTGAAACTCACTGATCCCTGGACCCATTTCAGAATCAGAACTACAGGGGGCCGGGGCCAGGGCATCGGGAACGTGGTGAAAGTTCCCTGGGGGGATTCTAATGTGCAGCCAGGGCTGAGAGCCACTGAATTAGGAAATCACCACCTGAAAATCCGGCTTAAGTCACAGAGCAACAATGCTGTATCCTCTGCGGCAGTATTTCTCAAAATTAGGGGAAAAAAAAAGGGTTTGGATCATCAAAGCTGCTTGTGGAAAATACAGATTGCTGGGAATCCCCAACCTCACCCTTTGGAATCTGCACTTTGAACCTGCTCTTGTACAGGAAACACTTGGAGCCAGTACATTTAAGATGTTCAATATTGAGGAATTATTGAAAACTTAGAAGGTGCCTATAATATCACATGGCTTTTGTCCACTTTCAAACGTGACGGTTACCAAGCTGGTTCTATGACCTATTGTCAGGTAAGTGACACTGGCTGGACTTCACCCTCCAAGGTCTCCTGGAGTGAAGGATTCCCCTTTCGTTCAGTAAGAATCCCTTTCTCCACATAGTTCCTGTCCCTTCTGTCCATCAGAACTCATCCACTCTGTAGCTTTTCTCCCAAAGCTCTATCATGCCCAGAGCTCCGTCTGTCCAGTGATGGGTGAACTTACACTAGGAAGTGCTGTCTTGGTCTCTCCCGCATTATAAATTTTGGCAGCTGTCTTCGATGACTTAGGTCCAAACCAGAAATGAGGATAGTGGTATGGGATCATGGAAGAGCGTGGTGGACAGTAGCGTCTGACACCTTCAGGGCACACCATGCGAAAGACCACCTACCCAACTACAGATCATCGCCACCCTTTGATTAACAGGTCCATACCTCTGGGCGGTTTTTCAGTTCTCTGGTTTGATTCTCAGAAATAGAAGTTACCTCAAAAATACAATCCTCTGCAGAAGGGTCAAATCATGGACAGATGTTGAGTGAACCAACGCTTCCAGGACCATGAAGGTATTTTCTGAAAGGCAGCTTGCCGATGAAGTACCCTCATACAGCTTTGAGAGTAAAGCAAATTCATCTCAATGGCAAAACGTTCTTTTGTAAAAGGGAAAATCAATTCTTTTAGTACATTGCTTCCTAAATGGCTTCTGTAAGATGAGTGGGTCTATATAGACTCCGCAGTTCCACAGGCTAAATACATCTGATATTTTAGTTCATTTATTTCAGCATTTATTCTATACTTCTCAAAATAATTCCTGTAAGAACCAGGATTCGGGCAGATAGGCTAGATTTTACCCTCTGGCTCCTTATTTTGTAACAAGGTAAGATTAGCTAATAAGCGCAAATCTGAGCTCAGTTTGTTATGGAAACCCCATTAAATACGTCGATAGGGGGAATGAGTTTGGAGGAGAAGCATGACCCAGAGCTGATGGAGTTACAGAAGAAACAGAACAGGCTGAGGTCTACTCTCCTCTGAATCGGGGGTCCCTGGGTTCCTGCTTGTCCTTAGCTCTGGGTAAGAGAACGCACTAGAGCTAAGACAGATGGGTGAGGTTTACCATGCCTTAAAAAACTGGCATAAGACTTCAGTGGATTATCTGGCCAATTACTGAACCCAATGGCACAACATAATGCTGGTTTGCTTTCAGGATCTATGGGCCATTTAGTTTCATCTAATTAGAAGCCAAAGATTACTTGCTGATTCCATTCTGCTCTGTCACAAAGATGTGCTTTTATTCATAAGGGAGAATAGATCATTGAGAATAGAGGAATCTTTGATAATTTGACACTTTTTAAGATGAAGAGAAAAGAACAAAATTCTGGCTGTTTCTAATATTATTTTGTTTCCAACTGTGGTATCAATAGATATTTTGTTTGTTTATGACATGAACCACATCTTTTCCCTAAACCTTTGAGGCCTGAGGTGTTTTTTAAATAATTTTTTTCCAGATTTTACAAAGGTAGTAAAATACCTATGCTGTATATTTTGTAATATCCTCAGAATGATCTGATAGTAAAATACGACATTTCTGTAGCAAGACATAGTCACATTACATGGGATAAATAAATGCTATAAATGTTCAGATTGCATTTTGCTGCCATATGAGTTGTGCCGAACCTAGAAAAAACTTAAAGATTTGGAAACAGAGAGAAGGGATTATGGATACATATCTGTGTATTTCTCCAAACCATTCAAGGATCTTTTTATATTTTCAATTTTTACTAACTTCCTTGGGTAATTTGTCTCACACGTTATTGGCCCCAAATATACTCTTCTAACACTTACAATGTTATCTCCAATCACTGCACTCATTGATCAGCTCAACATATTTCTGGTGACTTCGTGATTTTATTCTTTCTGGTTATGGTGAGCTTTTCAAGGTTCAGTTTCCTCTTTTAGAAAATTGCCCTTGGCATGGTGCCTGGCACTTAGGGCCTGTCTCCATCAGCAAGCTTCTGACTGCAAGCAAGAGAAACTGGTTCTGACTTATGCAAAAGGAAGTTGATTGGGAGTGCATGGGATTCAGAGAATAGTTGAAGAACCATGCCTGGAAATAGCAGGGGTAAGAAATCTTTTGGATTGAGGTTAGGGATATTTTATCAGGACTTCTCATCTCTGCCTTTTAAAATTTTGAGTCACTGCGCAGAAGATGAACCTCCGGGCGAGTATGAGGGGTAGATGTTAACGGATAAAAGACAAATCCGTTTACATTTATTCTTTTCTACAGCTCATCCTTTTAAAGAGCAACAATGTCCTCTTTCTATAAAAATGTGAGAACATGTAGAACATGTGAGAACATGAGTAGGCTTCTGTGCCTACTCCCTGGTTAAGAGATAGCCTGACACATTCAGTGACCGACACTCCCCCCCCAGACCGGAGCAAGGGGTGGAGGAATCACCCCCCTAACCTCCCTCCCCCCCAGAAATGGAGTTGCTATCACAAGAAAAATAAAAAACATTCCGAGAGCAAAACAAAGTAAACTTAACAGAAGTCCTCTAAGGGGTTCAAAATATTTTCAGAATATTTTTCTTAATTCATGACATTTTAGGCATATGCAAAATCCTATTTTTTAGACTGCTCTCATACAAAACTTGCTTCGCCCCCGTGCACAGGTTTGTTGTTTTCCGGTAGACATTTCTCCAACACTCCATATCTTTCTTGAGCACAGGAGTGAAGATACTTGCCACTGGGTTTTATTTTATCTTGGTATAATTAAGGAGTTATTTTCAAAGTGATTTTTTTAACAAGGAGTGTTTCCTGCCAAGGCAACACTGACGGAGGGATGCTTAATGGTAGAAATCACTTCATTAATAAGGAATGCAAATACCTCACCTGAAATTTACATAGGAAGAACAAGCATATATCACATGGTTCAAGAACCAAGAAAATGAAGAAGGCAAATGAATATGGTCTTTCCTCATTTACTCATTTATTGCTTTAAAAATTTTAGAGGATATTATTGAATTCCTTAAGCCCCGTGTTTCTTTAAGTGGTTTTTCAAATTGCAAGGCATTTTTACAGGCAGGGGCTGATGTGTGCCTATAATCTCAGTGTGAATAGTTGATAATACACATTTCTTACCTGATACTCATATTCTGTGAAAGGCAATAGTTCGGAATCCGTGAAAGAGTTTGAGCTTCCATTATAGGCGAGCACTGGGTTTGATTTCCCAGGTTGAGTTGTTCTTTGTCTTCTGTACAGCTCATAATATAAAACTTTTCCATTTGGCTGAAGTGGTTCCGTCCACGAAAGGGCGACTGTGGGCTGGAACCCCCCCGGGGCCATCCATACATCTAGATGTGGCGGGAGCTGCATCAGAGGTGCAACCTCAGGGGTCTGTAGGGACGCCCAGTCACTTGACGCACACCCCAGCATGGTGCAGGCTTGAATTCGAACTTCATACCTTCAGGACACAAGGGCGAAATTACCCATTATTGGCAAAACAGGTTTTCAAGGGAGGAATATTTACAAGACTGTTTCTCAGGAAAAAAAAAAAAAAAAAAAAAAAAGACTATTTGCCGAAAAGAAAAAAGACAAATCCATTTACATTTATTCTTATCTACAGCTCATCCCTTTAAAGAGCAACAATGTCCTCTTTCTATAAAAATGTGAGAACACGTTAAATCCTCCTGGCTTCCCAAACTAAAATAAAAATTCTCAACTGTCTGGAAAGGGTGGCCACGATTCTTCCCTGTAACAGGAATGTAAGGGATACATTCACTTTCAAGGTTCTCTCCAACATAAAAAATTCTGGTATTCTGCAGAATTACTTAACACAATGATGACGAATGCAGATCTTTGGGGGGCATGAACCAGTTCTCCGTAGCCCTGGGCTCTTTCTACCGCTGTAGCCGGAGCTAAATGATTCCCCAGGAATGTTTCCGGGTCATGAAGGAACATCATGGAGTTAAGGTCTCAGTGGTAATAAATCCCCTCACCTGATACCTGACATCTTAAAACAGGCTCTCTTACACCACACAAAGACCTTTTGGGGCCAAAGTTAACCCAGCTACATGCTAGATTATCAATCATGGAGACACCTTATCACCAGCCAGTTAAACTCAACCAATCAATTATGTTTTGCCTCATAGTTGGTCTCCTGCCACCTGGAAAGGTCTATTTACATAGCTGGGACTTACCCTTTCCAACAAGAGGGGCTTTTGTTAGTATTAAGTGCCTACAGCGGCACCTAAGTGCTTTATTCCCTCCGCTCCCAGGCCCCACGGATTTTAGGACACCTTGATCTTCCCTCCAGCTGCAGCCTTTTTTTTTTTTTTTTTTTTTTTCTATCTTTACCTCTTTTGGTTCCAGCTTTTCCTCTTCTCTTTTCTGCTCTCCCTCCTCTTAGCACTGCGTTCTGTTCTCTTCCTTATTTTCTTTCTTTTCCCCCTGCTCTCTTCTTTTTCCCCCTTCCCCTTCTTAATGACACACCTTTCTTCTTTTGTGGCATCTTTCCCCTTTTCTGCTTCTCCCTCCTGTCCGCTCCGCTGCTCATCTCCGCTGGGAGGGACCACTGGTTTACGGGTGCATCGGTGCCTCTGTGTGTTGCCGCGCGGACTCCTAACCAATTCTGGGAAGCCCATTTCAATTTTCCATATGTAGATTATTTGTTTTCTGGATCATCTGTGGTAGTTTTAAAATTCTGGTTCACATTCCTTTTGCTCCTTGAGTATTCCCATGCTCCTTCCTCCTACTGACCTGCTGGAGTTACCCCCAGGAGGACACACTAATTTGCAGTATTCAAAAAGCATTAAGCTGCTAGAAAAACCCCAAACTACATGAACCCCAACTTCATATAGAAGTGATGTGTTGTTTCAAGTCATGAATGTCACTTATCTCTTAAATGAAAATGGAGAGTGCAGAGACATCTCTTGTTGCCTTAAGTATCATTGTTAGATTTATCAGATGATCAAATTCCTCCCACCCCAGCCTGTGAAAAGTGCTTCTTTCACACCTGGAAACCTTTTTCTTTAGAAACCTTTTTGGCTAAGAGTTTCAAAGGGGAGCAAGCTGATACAATTTTTTCAAATTTGCAGGTATCAGTCAGGTAAAGAGGAAGCCAGTATAAAATGCACAGCTCTGCAGCTAACTTGGGTCTTTTTTTTAATGCCCCAAATCAGAGTAAGATAAAAGGCAACTCACACGGTATGTGGATTAGCTATGAAGGATACCTGCGGAAGTTTTAATTATTGTTTAATATTTAATGCGACCTTAAATAATTGTCATGAGTAGATGCATAAGACTATGAATGTTTCATTTAAACAGCGCTATATATCAGAGATAATTATAGGAGGGATCCAATCTACACATCAGTAGATTACAATAATAGCTGAATTTTACCAGTGGTGGTTGGAAATCAACACTCTCTCAGCCTTTAATTTTTTTTAAGTGGTTCTGTTCATTTTACTAAATTTTAAGCATAAAATGTCTTTTATTACTCTTCTCGCTGGGGATGTAAGTTACTTAAAATGTGATAGGGAAAAATGCCAAGTAATTCTTCAAGCTAGAGGAAAAGGGCCAGTGGTAAGGTTCCTTTGTAGGGAGAGCAGCACACATCCATGTGCATCAGAGAGCCCCAAGGGGACCGTTGAGAAACAGGACGAAGCAAATCGGCACCATCCTGGAAAGTCATGAGATCAGAGCTGGGGGAATCCTAAGGGGTTGGGGAAATAGAATCTGATGAGTCTTATTATCCCTGGAGGAAGTGCAGGCTCTCCCCCAAACAAAATTTGGGTCAGTCCAACTCTGGCTAGTAAGAGCTCTTACTGGTACTTTCTTCTTCTTTACAATAATAACCTACTTTTCTTCAATGCCTGGATCAGATGACACCATCCGGGTTCTCACAACTGTTCAGGGGCCTGGATGTTTTCAGGAGGGACTAGACTCAGGGAAGGGGCCCATCTCTGCAACGTGTTCCCGACATGGTGGTGAACTGCAAACATTTCTGAAAAACTGACTTTCAAGCTGTCACCTGTGAGAATTTTGCTCTCTAGGAGTTACGCAAGCAAGTTTTGACTGGATGAGGACGTGTTTAGTCCACTGTCAATGGTTAAGTGGTTGGGGGTTGGAGACATCCCCCAACTTGCTTCTAGAGTTTTCTTTTGAACGGACTGCGGGCTCATGCTATAGAAAGCACAGTGGCTTATTCTTATTGAATGTGAGTTGACCACTTACCTGTGAAATGGCTTCAGCTGGTCTACTACGAGTGACTGCGTGTCAAAAGAAGTATGACTTTTATTGATGTGTATGATTTTTGTTTCAAACAGCTCTCGGATAAAGAGGGTGTAATTGACGATGTCGCCATTTGTCCTCACCGGAGCGTCCCAGTTCACTAAAATCTCTTGCGGGCCTTTGGCCTTCAATTTTGGAGGTTCTACCCCTGAAGGTGCTGAGGGGCTGGTTCTGTCTTTGACAAGTGGACTCAAAACACCCCCTTGGCTGTTGTTGGCAGTCACTGTGTAGCCATACTCCACGCCTGGGGTGAGAATGAAATCGTGGTAGCGGGTTTCCAGGCCAGTATAGACAATGGTGCCATCCCGTCTAAGTTCATAACTTCTGATCTGGCCATTTGGGTTTCTGGGAGGTTTCCAGGTGATTTCTATGGATTCTGAGCCTGTGACTTGCAATTTTGGAGGCTCCATGTCCTGCGGTGGGGCCTCCAGGGTCCAGGCTGATCTTGACGCACTCTCTGTGCAACCTCCGTTCGTGCAGGCTTCCAGGGAGAAGTTATACTGAGTATAAGGTTGGAGGTCAGAAACCAGCAGGGACAGGTTCTGCCCAGCAAGGTACTCCTTACCGTCCAATTTAAGCAAATATTTAGTGATTTTTCCATTTTGAACCGACGGTGGTGACCATGATACATTTATCTGAGTAGCGCTGAGGGTCCAGAGAGCTGGAGGGCTGACTCCTGCTGGGGCAGCCTCGGGCGTTGTGATGCTAGTGGGTTTGCTGGTGGAGCAGCCTCCCTCTGAGCAGGCTATAAGGGCATAAATGTAGGTAGAAAATGGAAGCAGCTCTTTGTCTGTATAATTGAAAGTCACAGCATCAAAGCTGAAAGGATAGAGCACTCCATTCCTCTGAAGTTTGTATGACTGGATAATACCATTGGACTGTTCGGGGGGGATCCAGGAAATCAGCAGTCTTGGGGGATTCATAGATACATAGGCTACCTCAGGTGGAGAGAGACCTTCTGGAGGTGCCTGCATTGTCCTTACTATTTGCCAAGAGCTACAGGTATGGCCTGCTGAATTCCAAGTGTGGATTTTATATTCACACTGCGTCCATGGCTGCAGACCAGTGTCATTATACATAAATGTGTTCCTTTCAGTATCATATTCTGTGAAAACAATTTTCTCATCGGCCTGGATTGTCTGATTTCCCCAAGCTTTTCCCTCGAAGCACCTGCGAATGACTTCATAGCGAATTATCTTTCCGTGTGGGTGGAGAGGCTCAGACCAGCTCAGCTCAATGCTGGTGGACCCCACAGACTGGATCGTAGGCGCTAACTGAGAGTGGGGAGGGGCTTCCTCTGTCCACAGGGGCTGGGGCACTGAGTGTGCACAGCCCGCGTTGGTACAGGCCTCCAGGGTCAGCGTGTAGAGGCTGAAAGGGACCAGGCGTCGGAAGAGAAACTGACGATTCAAGCCAGCGTACTCCAGGATACCCTCGCTGAAGATGTTGTAGGTCTGCAGGAAGCACAGAAGCAGAGGGAAAATAATGTGCAGCATATGATTTCTTGGTGTAGCTGTTTTGTCCCTTTTAACCTTCTCTCCCTCCTATTCCTCATCTTGATGGTCCTAATCCAGGTGAAACATTCTGATATTAATTTTGGGAATGTGATCTTTTCTAGTTAATGAAAAGTCCACAAAAAGAAGAACAATGGTTCCCTTTGCCTTTTTTTTTTTTTTTTAAGGTTGGATATCATATAAGCACATATCTAAAAGCTAAGGACTGTTGAAGCTGATTCTTTGACTTAAAAAGTCAAATAAGTTTCCTCCTATTCTTATTTTTTTAAAGGTAAGGAACAGTATTCATATCTCCTGTTTTATAGATGATGACCACTTTGGATTTCATTCTGAGTGGGGTAAGTTGTCTATCTACATTGTCCATCTCTTTATAGCATTTACTGGGAAATTGAATTATATTACTTAACCATTTGTACCAGGATGTCAGGGCTGAAAATGTCCGTGTATCTATGCATGGGCACACATACATACACATATATGCATATATGTGTTCTATATATTTACACAAATATAAATACAAACTTGGAATGACTAGAAGATGGAATAAACCATGCTGTTTTCTCTTGCAGGCCATGGAAGAATGGATTGTTCCTTTGGAGCAAAGTACCCTTCGGTTCTGGGAAAACCATCTGAACATTTGTTATATAAATGCAGAGCAAATTTTCATCCCATATTATTCATCATTCTTTGTGAAAGATGGGAAGTAACTCAACTTGAATGTAGATGTTTTTGCATAGTGATTTCCTGCCCTTTCCCAGCCTCGATGCACCTGAGAGATATGATACATCCCTGTGGTTGGTAGTGACTCCTGAGGATGGCATACCTCAAGAGCGGCAGGGGTGTATTTCAGAATACCCTGGCAGACAGTAACTTCTTTCAAGACATGTCTCCAAAGGCAAAGGAAACAAAAGCGAATATGGACTTTTGGGACTTCATCAAGATGAAAAACTTCTGCACAGCAAAGGAAACAGTCAACAAAACAAAGAGCCAACCCACAGAATGGGAGATGATATTTTCAAATGACAGTACAGATAAAGCGGTGATATCCAAGATCTGTAAAGAAATCCTCAAACTTAACACACACAAAACAGATAATCACGTCAAAAAATGGGCAGAAGACATGAACAGACACTTCTCCAAAGAAGACATACAAATGGCTATCAGACATATGAAAATATGTTCATCCTCATTAGGCATCAGGGAGATTCAAATCAAAACCACATTGAGATACCACTTCACACCAGTTAGAATGGCCAAAACTAACAAGACAGGAAACAACGTCTGTTGGAGAGGGTGTGGAGAAAGGGGAACCCTCTCACACTGTTGGTGGGAATGCAAGTTGGTGCAGCCACTTTGGAAAACAGTGTGGAGATTCCTTAAACAATTAAAAATAGAGCTTCCCTATGACCCTGCAATTACACTATTGGGTATTTCCCCCAAAGATACAGATGTAGTGAAAAGAAGGGCATCTGTACGCCAGTGTTCATAGCAGCAATGGCCACAGTCACCAAACTGTGGAAAGAACCAAGATGCCCCTCAACAGACAAATGGATAAAGAAGATATGGTCCATATATACTATGAAGTATTATGCCTCCATCAGAAAGGATGAATACCCAACTTTCGTATCAACATGGATGGGACTAGAAGAGATTATGCAAAGTGAAATAAGTCAAGCAGAGTCAAACATATGGTTTTGCTTACTTGTGGAGCATAAGGAATAACATGGAGGACATGGAGAGATGGAGAGGAAGAGTGAGTTGGGGGAAATTGGAGGGAGAGATGAGTCATGAGAGACTGTGGACTCTGAGAAACCGGAGGGGAGGGGGCATGAGGGGCTGGGTGAGCCTGGTGGTGGGTATTATGGAGGGCACGTTTTTGCATGGAGCACTGGATGTGGTGCATAAACAATGAATTCTGAAACAGTGAATTCTGGAAATTAGCATTATTTGATACTAATCTCTAATTAGTATCAAATTTAGCTTTCCCTCTGCACCTTAGCTTCTAGATGGGTTTGGGGAAAAACACTTGACTATGCTGAATGGTCTCACTTTAAATATCTTACTTTAAATTTTAAGAGGGCGACTCCCCCCTTGTAGTCCTATTCCATTCCCCCGCATGTTCTTTCTTTCATTTTCCAAAGTGATTCTTTAATATTTTCTCCTTTCCTCGCAAACTGCCATCACCCTCTTCTGTCTCTCATAGGTGGTTGTTGACAGAACCACATACTTGACTGGAGAAATAGAAGCAGTCAGAAAGGAATATTCCCATGCTATGTATTATCCTCACCATATCCATGTGAATCCAGACTTACACTGTGTGCCCTCTTTCCTTGTGCTCTGGATGAAGTATCTCTACCCTGAGGAGCCCACCTGAGCTCTGGGTCCCATACCCGCTCCTTCTACAGATTTCATGGCTGCAATCATTCTCATTATCTCTTGCATCACCAATTTATCTCCCTCTACTGGGCTATTTTCATTAGTGTTTAAATGTACTCTAGTATCTTTCATTGATTTTTTAAATAAAATTTCTTGACACGCTAGTCCCCCAGCTACTGCCCTGTTTCTCTGCTTTTCATCTATGCTTCTTTAAAGAGTTGGGGTCCTCATTCTTCACTTGCTATTTTCTCCTCAAGCTATCCCAACCTGGTTTCTCATTTCACCATTTGATCTTCTTGTCAAGGTCACAATGATTACTTCATTTCCAGGTCCAGCATGACTTCTCTGCCCTCATTCCACTTGATCTTTCAACAGCATCAGACATACTTTCTCCACAGTTTTGGGATGCCCCACTCATCTACCTGTCCTTCTACCTCACTTGCCTCTTCTGAGTCTCCTTTGCTGGCCCCACTGCCTCCTCTTGACCTCCAAATTTCTGTATTACTCAGAGCTTGAGCCCTGTCTCTTATCATTTCTAGTTATATTCTCTCCATACCTGATATCCTCTAGACTCATGGGTTTAAATGCCACTCATATACTAATGAATTCCAAAAATAGAGTTCTAGACATATACCTCCAACTGTCTACTTGTCCCTTCAAACCTGTATATTTCCCAGCCTTACCTTCTCAGTCAATGACTCAAGGCCTGAATATCCCTTTTGCTTCCTGTTTCACAACCAGTCCATTAACAGATCCTGTCAGCTTTGCTTTCTGGATATATCTCCAATTCACCTACATCTTCTGTCCTCACAGCTTCCATTCTAATTCAAGCCACCATCAATTCTACCTTAAATTTTTAGCATCTTCCAAATTTTACTGGTCTTCTTAGAGTCCATTTTATACATAGCAGCGAGAGTGATTTTGAAAAACATAAATTCGATTATACTATTTAATTGCCTAAACCTTTCAGTAATTTTTCATCACACTTAGAATAAGTTCCAAACTCATCACAGCCCACAAGGTTGGGCACAATCTACTTCCTACCAATCTGCCATTTTCATCTTTCTCTCCGTGTACCCCACCCCCCAATACTTCAACCACACTGGCTTTCTTCCCTTCATCTGAATGCACCAAGTTCATTCCTGGCTTCAGGCCTTGCGTTTGCTGTTCAGTTTGTCTGGAACATTTTGCTCTCATATCTTCACATGACTGACTCGGTCTTGTCATTCAGGGCTCAGCTCAAATGTCAATTCAAATGATCATCCATTCTAAAACAGCCTGAGTAGGCATAATTACATTATTGTGTTTAATTTTTTTTTATAGTGTTCATCCTTCTCTGAAATTCTCTTATTTGTGTACTAGCTTTTTGTTGGCCTCTCTGGACCACCACCATTCATATGCACGTGTGCACACAAACACACTCTCACACACACACACACACAAGGTGTGTGACAGCAGGGAGGACCTTGCTTGTCTTGTTCACTCCTGAATAAATGCCTGGCATTTAGTAGAAGCTTAATAAATATTTGGTGAAATATAAATGAAAGGAAAGGAGGAGATCTTCCTATTGTCAATCATACCAAGAAGAGGCAGACGCTGGAATGGGACACAAACACTCAACAGGAGGGAATGGGTATCAAAAGGATGGGTATGAAGAGAGACTCTTTTCTCTGATGGGATCTTAGGGCATTGGCTTGGATTTTGAGACCCTGGATCATATGGCTCAAGCCTCCTGTCCTAGACTGGGGGAAGTCAGGCACTGTCACCTGTAGGCCGGCTGGTAGAAGGGAGCTTGCTTCTGATGCCTCTAGCCGGCCTGCAGCTTGGCTGAGAGGCAGCCGTTGTACTAAGCAGTGAGGCTGTTACCTGGAGGCCCTTGAGGATGGGCCTGGGCTTGTGAGTTCTAGTTACAGTTCTAACTTGTTGCTATAGGTAATTTCTGCTGTCATCTTCCTTGTAGGGTTTTCAGAGAAGCTTTCTTCAAAGTTACAGCTTAGTCTTAACTGTTCTATGTGGAGTTAATAGGGGACTCTTGACCACCTGGAGAAGGAGTGGTCGAGAAGGGGACCGGCAGCCCCAGCCTGCAGAAGGCAGTTGATCAGGGCTTAAGCGGTGGTCCAGGACTAGAGGCAGGCACAGTCTGACTGGTAAGTCACCCCAGCTGTTTGGATACTCGTCCAAAAGGCAGATGACGACTGGCTTGCATGTGGGTGATCACTCAAATCAACGAAATGCAGTCTAGTAACAGAAATGCCATCTTATTTGTGCTCACAGACCGGTAAAACCCGAGACCCACCTAGGCCCTTAGTAAGACTGCTCTTCATGGCTACATGTGGAGGTGGGGGGTGTTGGCAGACATGGGGGGGGGCTTTCTGTCTTCTGCTTAATGAGCTCGGCTCAAAGTGCAAATTAGGCAGGACTAAAGCAAATAACTGTGCAGGATAAGTCAGGAGGCAGTAAGAACAGTCATTCAGAGTTCCGTTTTGGCGTGACTTCCTGACTTCAAATTGCAATTCGATCATTTGCAATGGGGGCTTGGGCAATTATTTAGCCTTGATATGCCTCATGAAGTTTAGTGGTGCCTACCTGGTAGGGTTGATGCGCAAGTTAAATGAGATAATCCATGGAGAGCGCTTAGCCCAGTGTTGGGTTCGTAGGAAGCATAATACATGGGAGCTAGTTTTCTCTGATCTATGATTAAGTGCCTGGAGGAGCTATCAAGGAGGATTAAACAGACGGTGAAGGGTGTTTCCCCACGGTGACCTGATGGCATGTCAGGGCTCATCTATTTATCTGGAGGACACCAAACACGATTTCATATTCAGAGAAGACGTTACCTTAATCACACCATTGGTTCTCACGGGCTCTGACCACTGTAGCAACAACGCCCGGCCGTTCTCTTGCTGTTCTACTGTAAAGTTGCTCAGTCCACTTGGGGAAGATTCTAGGGTTTGAACCACGGTCCAGGGGCTTGAAACGTCTCCTGCCTGGTTTGTGGCCACAATTCCAATGTGATATGTTGTGAATGGTTCTAACCCAAATAGGTGGGCTTGATGGCTCGTTCCCTGCGTGCACAAAAATTAACAGGTTAGATTCCTTTTAGGAACTGCTAACAATTGCTGGAAGGTCATTCTCTGACCAAGGTACATTAGCAATGGCAGCATAAATCTCACAACAGAGTTTTGAATTACTAAGAAAACAATGTGGCTTTTTTATTGTTCTTCACACCTGAATATACTGTCAAATGTTGTGTAATTTCAGACATACACAAAGTGGCGATCAGATAGAATCCTTGCCTTTCCAGAGCTTGCAGCCCAAAGGATGTGATACATAACATTAAAAAAAAAAAAAAAAGAAGGTGCTTCAGGTGAGTGCGGCATCCGGCTCATGGTGGAAATCAGTGGCACCAAGTTTCATGACAAAGAATGGTATAATCTTAAGGGCTTGGAGGTCTAACTGGAACGGTTAATCCCCAGCACAATTTGTATATACATATGACTCTCCCCAGTCTCCCTCCCTCCTCTTGGTGAGTATTTCTATCTTACAGATGCAGTAAAACAGAAATAAGAAAACAAAATAACAAGCAAGCTTAACCTAAAAAATAAACATGCTTAGAGAAGTCTACTAGTGATATATATACATGTGAAAATAGTCTCATTTGTTAAAAACATCATAGCTGGAACCATCAAACTTACCAAAAATAACTTTTAGCTAGGCTTTGAGAATTTGGTTTTTGCTGATTTAAAAGGAAAAAAAAAAAAAGATAGGATTAGAGGTTTTTTTTTTTTTTTTTTTTTTTTTTTTTTTTTTTTTTTTTTCCTGCTTGGAGAGAACATTTAATGTATTTTACATAACTAAAAGCTGGAACTAAAAGTCTTCATGTTTTGAAAGCGCCCAGGGTGCTCTTTCTACATCTGGGCTGGGTGGATATGTCTGTTTATGAATAGCAAATATGTCTGCAAGTGGACCATGAATATGTGTATAGATAACACACACATACGTGTACACACACACACACACACACACACATCCAGAGACACATACTGACACCCAGAGACACACAGACACACTTTCTTTTGTGTACGATATATGAGTAATTATGAGGAAGTTTTGAATGGCTTCATGATGTGTAAGATCAGGTTTGGTTTATTAGATGTTTAAACATGACAGTTTTCAATTGTCCTCCTCTTGGTGGATACAAAAGGATGAACGTGAGGGAGAGAAGAGGAAGTTATTTCTGAGAGTAGATACCCGAAATCAGACAAAGTTACATGACTAGAAATTCTCCTAATTGAGAGACATCTGAATATCATTTTGAATAAAATCTTAAAGTGGCAAAGTCAATTTGAATCATTTTCTAAAAAACTGGTCAGACAAAATCAAAACACTTTGTAGAAATAATTTTTGACACTGTTTCCTCACATTCTTGGTTCTAAGTTTCACCTGTCTAATGTCTCTTATTATGTGTTAAACACGAGCAGAGAAAATATAATTTCCTTTATTTATCAAAAACTTCTAAGTCAATTTTCCTCTTTCAATAAGTCCCATTATGATATTACATGCTAACCTCTTGAAATCTTTTAATATTTAAACATTTGCTAAGCGACCAGACTCTGAAACAAATTTTATAGAAATACTAATTTCTCTTTTTTAAAATATTAAAAGTTGGATCATAAATATTTAAAACTTATTTCTCCACAACACTGGATCGGTCTTTTAGATAAATATAGCACAGAACTAGAATGACCATAATGAATATTAAATCTGAAGATGCTACAAGTCCCGATTACAAACATTCTTTTCTGATAAATGATTCCTTTTCTGTAGAAATAGGGAAAACATGGGCAAGATTAATAATGCAAAAAAGAAAAACTCTTTGTTCAGAGTATTCAGTAATGGGTGCCAAAAAAGCACAAGCTCCAAAGCAAATAGTAATCACCTCTAACAGATTATATATAAAAAAGGTAGGCTGTTGGGGGACATTTAGAGATAGCTTTTGTCATAAGAAACATGAAAAGCATGTGGGCTATAAAGCAAAAACATATGTATATTGTCAATAGCAGCACCTGCTCAATTACAGTTTATTTCAGAGCTGAGAATTCCATCCAGCCCCTAGATGGCAATACTATCAAACACTTTTGGTAACACGAGTACTTAATGATTAACAACCGGCATTCAGTCATCCAACACACTCCAGGCAACCATTAAAAAAATAACAAAACTGATTTCATTATAGATCCTTTTAATAAACATTTATAGCTCAGATCCCCAGAACGCTGAAGTATTCAGAATGCCCTGGCCTCAAAACCTCCGCCATCTAATGTAGAAATAGGACCTGCAGATCTCAAGTTGAAGTTCGTGCGTGCCTGACACCGAGATCTTTAGAGGTTGATTCCTACAAAAGGTGATTATGGGAGTTGTTTTGCTTAATTTGGTCGTATCTTACAAAAAAAAGGAAAGAATCTCATATTGTAAATGTAAAGGAAGTGTGTGAAGGAGAATTTTTATAGCATAAATTTACGCCGAGGACTAGTTCCCATATTATGTTATTTGTGAAGAGCTGCAACACACACACACACACACACACACACACACACACACATACACCCCTCTTAAATAAACCTCATTAATGATCATGCTTTTTGTCCATGTTTAGTAAAGGCCATATGAAAAAAAAATGCAGAAAATTTAAAAATGGCAAAACGGTCCTTACCAATATATTCTTCGACATTATATTATTCTCTCTTGAGTGGATTTCCAACACCAAAGTTCACTATTTTAGAATCCTGTAAAATTTGGGCACAGTTCATTCTGCAGATTGGGTTCTATCTTGTTTGTTTATTCAGTTACTCAGATTTTCCTCCCCTTAAATTCAGATTGTCTTGAACACTGTCTACCTTACATGTTTTGGATTAAATTCTTTCCTTGGGGGATGTAGTGTTCTCCCATATTGACTAGTAAAATCATCATTAAATCATTAAATCATCCTTTTTTTCCCTTTCATTCCTCTGCTCCCCCTTCCTCCTTCCCGTATGGAGATGATCTTGTTTGATACTCTCACTGCTTCTTCTTCGTTGTCCTTATCTTGATCCTTCTTTCCCCCACTCTTCCATCGTACTGATTCTTAGGAGACAGATATCTTGTCATCCCTGATCTCTGAGCTACCAGCTTGGGCTCACTTCCCATCTGTCCATGTTCTTCCCATGTGCACATCCACCTAATGTTCATATTTTTACCCTATAAGTACATTGACTACTTTTGTTAGGCAGCCAGTGGAAAGAATGATTCAACAGAGGAAAACAGGGAAAATGCAGCCTCCACAATCTAATATTTCTAACGAGACTTAGCTTAAAAAAAAAAAAAACTTATATGCATAAGGGCTGCAGTCTGGATACAAAGCAGTATGTCCTTTTATGAGACATAAAGATGAGACTCTCTGGAACGTTTTGCCAGTTGAGGTTCTGCTGGCAATCTGAACTACATTTTAACCTCTCAACTCTGCTCCTGGGGGCACATGAAACTACTTGGAGTCTTCAGCAGTCTGACAATTTTACACCATCTCCTCTGATTATTTTTGACGACTTGAAGTGCCCCAAAGGTGGCCCTGGGGTCAATAGGTTTATGTAGGTTGAAAATGATCAAAAATTACCATTGATCTGTAGCTGTCAATAAAAGGCTGCGTGGGGAGACTCCCTGCACAAATGTTTAAACTGCATAAAGCAACCTAACTTAGTCATCTTTGAGTCTATTGATCTGATGATCCAGCAGTTTCCAAAGCTTTCCCTCTGGTCTTTGTGGTGCGTTTTCACTGAACCCACTTACCTGGGCCCTTAGGGATCGTTTTACCCTGCTCCTGGTGATGAACCAAAACAGTGGCGCGTAGGCTCTGCTGTGCACATCAGCAGAGTATCGTGTGTGCTTATTACCTTTTGGGAAGGGTTAATCTTCCTGGTCACCATCAACTTCGTTTCCAACTGATGGGGTTTCTTCTGTCTATACTCCTTATCATGAGGTCCTCATTTTAAAATGAGTGACTTTTGGCCTGTAAATCCGAACCTGGTTCTAGGATTCCTTTGCCTTGTTAGTTACCACAAATGCCAAGATCCAGAGAACAGGTCACATCAAAAGTTTGCTTTCTTTTGTATAAGAAGAGCTTCAGAGGAGTCTAAATTTAATTATATCAACCTCTGTTTTCCTTAGTTGAACCACTTGGGTGTTGCTTCTCGGTTTTGTCGTAAGTTATAGTTTTCCTTGTCAGAATGATACAATAAACAAATGGTTATAGACAAGTTTCTGGTTTAGACTACAAATAAAGCATGAGAAGTAGGAAAAGCTCTTATTGACTACTGCCTAAAAGCCATGGCTTTGGACAGAGTACAGCCAACCAATAGGATGATTTACAAATTTAACGTTGACAAATCAACACAGATTATTTTTTTAGATTTCTTAAAGCCAGGTCCTTTGAGGCATGGGATGTGGAGGTCTATCTTCCTTCCCATTTATAAAGTTAATTTTTAGCTTCTCCAAAGTTGGTCAACATATTTATATCTGGTACTCATTTTGTAAAAGTCACTTCAGTCTCAATACAGAAGTGAGCTTTTATTACCCATAGCCGAATAACAACTTGACTACTTAGCCATAATTTTCTAAGTATGAGACTTCTAAGTCTGCAAAACGTTAACATAGACAATTTCCACTGATTTCTTATGTGCATTTACTTTACCAGTGCCTTCTCTGCCTCCATACCTCCTGGCTGGTAGGACAAAGACATTTTTTTGATGGCACGCACATACATGTGGAGTTGCTCTAGAATCAAAGGTTGACTCATAATACAAAAATGTAGGAGAAAAACCCTTTAGGTTCATGGTCTATTGCTTTACCTGCATGAAGCATATGCCGGTATTAGGGGACACTGCTAAATGATATGACAGAGCCACCAAAATGGTTAGTAGAAACATCTAGTATTGTTGGTCTGCAGCTCATTTCTTTCTTTTTTAAAAAAAGATTTATTTATTTATTTACTTTAGCGAGGGGGGAGGGGCAAAGGGAGCAGACTCCACACTGAGTGTGGAGCCCCACACCAGGCCTTTGTGCATCTGGTATGCACAGGATTCGATGAAGTTGCTGTGGGGATATAAGATGGAAAACCCAGGCTCCTGACTCTTAGGAGTTTATATTCTACTAGCGCAGGTCAAGCATAAATATAGATACACACAAGGTAAAGTGTGGTAAGTGCTATAGCCCGGTGCCAGGAAATACTGAAGGAACACTTCTTACTGGGAAGGTAGGAGGCTGAACAGTAGGGGCAGACTTACTTGGGAGGTAGCATCTGATAGAGGTTAGGAAAGAGGCAGAGTTTGAGTAGATGAATATATGTGAGTGACTAGAAGAAAGAAATGAAATAAAATGTGCAGGATATGTTTGGGGACGAGCTGGGAGTTGCATGGAGCTGAAATAAAGGGACTAGTGGGGATTAAGGCTGGAAAGAGGTTGGTGGCAAGACTGGAGAGGGTTGTGAGAGTCACCTTAATTATTCTGGATGAAAACTGGTTGGGAAACACTGAGTAACATTCCACTAAGATCTGAAGAACCAGTTTGGTACAAAGAGCTCTACAATGCAATTTGAGAGAATAACGGGATGTTAAAATTTTGCCCTATTGTGGTATATAGGTCATGGTCAGTGACTGATTAATTAAAAAAAATAACAACTGCCAAGAATTAGCTAATGAACTCATTTAGATATTATTCAGCCAGTAAATATAGATCATCATATATACAAGATAATAGGAAAGTATTTTCTTAGGAACAAGATTTTAAAAATCTTTATTGAATGTTTGCTCTATCTCCAAATTTGTAATTATTCTTTTGACGCAGATGTTTGCTTTTTGATCACAATCAAAGTGGGGATTATAAAAACTGGGCTGAGTCGAAGCCAATGATACTGTCCTCTGTCCGGAGTGCTATCAGAATCATACATACCTGGTCTGTTTTTCTGACAGTGGACACATGTTTGTGTGGAGCCATCCACACCTTTGCACTGGTCACTTGTATGTATTGAACAGCTAGGAAGCAGCTGGAAAGGTTAGGGACAGTACGGATGACCACAACACAGAATGAGACCAATTCAGAAGCACACACAAGCGTGAAAGCATTCCTAGCTTTGGGTTCTAACTAATGTTTGAAGGTGTAATTTGAAAGATTTCAAGAAACTAAAAATGCATATCCGCCTTTTAAGTAACTGTGATACATATAATTACAATTGATTACTCAGGGGCCATTTGTCAAAGCAATTGTAAATTTCAAACAAAATGTTCAGTCTGGAGTATGCATACGCTAGTGCTGTGAACAGACACTTTTATGTCTTTACTCCCACAAATACCTACATTCAGAAAAGAAGAATGATATGGAAAAGAGAGGTTTTCATTTTTACCTCTCTCAGAATACATCATTCATTTTGTAATGGGGGGGTCAATGCAAAAAGAAGATTCAATTCACAGATTTTTTTCTTCATGGACAAATGGGCTCTATCAATTTAATCTATAAAGCCAAAGCTAGCGTTCTTGCAAAATGAACGATGATGCCTCAGTTACCATAAAAACATTGGAGAAAAAAAAGAATGGTTTCAAAATGGCTCATTTTTCAAAGGAGAAGAGGAAAAAATTAAATTTGTGATAATTAAATTTTAAAGTGGCAAATCAGTCACACTAAATATTAAAAAGCAGTATTTCTGATCTATCAAAATTAAAAATGTGCATAGTCTGTGACCCAGCAATTCTACTCTGGCAATCTATTTTATGACAATACTAGTAAAACTGTACTAAAATATATTTAAAAGAATTTCATTCCAGCATGTCTTGTATTTATTCAGTCCTTGAATAAGCACATATTTATTCAGGCTTGAATTGAGGGCTTCTGGTGTAAAAAGCCCCTTCCGAAGGTCTGAGGACACAGCAGAAAGCAAAGGATACATGGACACTGTCCTCTTGAGTTTTACATTATCATGAGGAAAAATGGGCAGTAAATAAGCAAAATAAAGAGAGAGAGAATTAGGAATGGTGGCAAAGTATGAAGATATTTAAGTAGAGTACTGAAATAGAGCTTGGGTTTAGGTGATAGGGAAGAGTGAGATTCTCAGTTTAGGAAGAGTGATCTGGATTTTTGAAGAAGTTCCATGTAGGCGAGAATGCAGAAGAACCCAACCAAGAGAAGAACGGGAGGAGAAGCTTGCAGGAGAAGGGGAAGCTCTTGGTCTTCCAGCAGACAGCGAGAAGCTACGTGAGTGAGAGGGAGGGGGGCACAGGACAAGGTCAAAGCGATGGGCAGAAGTCAGATGGTGAAACCTTGTAGACCCACATTAGAGAGTCTGATTCTAATTTCAGTGGAAAATTACTGAAGGCCTTTAAGCAAGGGGATGAAATGATTTAATGTAGGTTTTAAAGGGATCATTCTGGCTGCTCTGTGGAGAATATATGTAGGGAGTTGTGTTAAGTCTACTCAGGCTGCCATGACAAAATACCAGGAACTGGCTTAAAAAACCAGAAATTTATATTCTCCTAGTTCTGGAGGCTAGGAGTGGAGATCAAGGCGCCATCAAACTCAGTTTCTGGTGAGGCTTCACTAATTGATTGTAGATAGCTGCCTTCTTACTCTGTCTGCTCACACAGTTTTTTCTGCATGCACATGGGGAAAGGGAGAGATCTCTGGTGTCTCTTTTTCGTCTTATAAGGGTACCAATTCTATCAGATCAAGGTCCATTCTTACAACCTATTCTAACCTTAACTAATTCCTAAAGTTCCTACCTCCAAATACAGTCACATTGGGGTTATGGATTCAATGTATGAACTTTGGGGGAACACAATGCAGTCCACAATAGGGGTCAAGAGAAGGAGTGAGTTCTGCAAGTCTGGGAGGGGTGCTAGTTTCTTGGTCTGGGGTGGTAATGGTGGAGATGGAACTAAGTGGATGGACTTATGTTTTGGAAGTAGAGCCAAGAGAATTATGACAAATTGAATGTAGAGAAAAAAGGAAAGAAGAATCAAGGACGACTCCTGGGTTTGCCTTGAAAGAAAGGGTGGATGGTGGTACCATTTAATGAGATGTGGAAGTCTGAAAGAGTGACAGATTTGGGGATGGAAGGAGTCATTTTGGCCATATGAATTTGACACACCATGTAGATCTATGAATCTCTGGTGCTGAGTAGATACTGGGTTAGGAAAATACATCTGAGAGTCATTGCACATCTCTCCCAAATCTAGTCTCAAATCCAATGGCCTTCTCAATCTCTCCACTTTTACTTCTAATACACCACAAATTTAACAAGTCTTAATATGATTAATTGATTTTCCTTTCTGTATAATTTGTACGTATTTGTATTATGTTAAGTAGGTTAAAATGAAACTATATATCTCAGAATCCCATTCTGTGGCAATCACACCCTAAGGTGACCATGAGTTAGTTATACCCCGGTATAATTCACCTCCTCCTGAGTTCAGGCAGGACCCATGACTTACTTCTAAACAATGGAAAATGAGGCATCACTCACATGAATGTAAGAGACACCACCTTAGCTGGCTGACAGCAAAGTTCTCCTGTTGGTCTTTGGGAGGCAAGTTGCCATGTTATGAGAGGGCTGTGAAGATCCCCATGGCAGGGGACAGTGGGCGGCCTCTAGGAGCTGATGGCAAGTCAATAAGAAGCCAGCAACCCCCAAGGCTTAAAACCACAAGGAAATCAATTCTGCCAGCAACCTGGAAGAAAATACTTTCTTAGTCAAGCCTCCAGATGACAATGCAGCCTAGCAGGTGCCTTGACGGCAGCCTTGGGAGATCCTAAAGGACCCAACTAAGCCATGTCTAGACATCTGACTCATGGGACTATAACAGAACAAATGCATACTCTTTTTAAGCCACTAGGGTTGTGGTAATTTGTTCTGTAGCAGTAGGAAACTAGTACACCATCCTTTTATGGTTCTGGGTTAAAGTTGGTAAGAGATTTGGAGGATGAAGTAAAGAGGCAACTATTATCCCCTAAAGTTCATTGAAGCTAGATGTGGAGATAAATAGGCACAGAGGTGTAAGTTTTTCAGTTTGTCCTAATTCTCTTCTGCTCCATATCTGGCTCTTCCTTCTGGTTGCTGACTACAGGTGGCTATGGGTCTATGATTTGATTTTGGCTTCACAGGGATGGTAGCTATATAGAACTTCCCAGTGATGTCTCCACAAGTTTCTTCCTGACAGTTTCATTTAGGTGACCGGTCGTGCCTGGCTTCTTAGACTGGTTGGGTGGAAGCTCTTTTATACATCCTCTTACTCCTCTTCCTGGATCTTCACTTTTCCAGCTCTTCCCACAGTTTTGTGAATTCTAGTTCCTGTAGGAAATCCCTTATCTCCATACCCATAGTGTTCAGTTTCCTCAACTGAAATGTGTCTGATGCACCCACCAAAACTGCTTCACCTGGAGTCCTCCTTTTTTTTCTAGAGATGACAACTTCACCCTTCCAATTTTTCAGGCCCAAAACTTTACATTCATCTTCTCTTTCCCTCATACCTACATCTAGTCATTAGAAAATAATTTTGGATTTATTTAACTTCAAGATACATCCAGAATGCTACCCGTTCTCATCACTTTTACTACAACCACTCTGCTCCAAGACATTCTCTTTCACTTCCATCACCACAATTGTCAACTTAACTGGTCTCCCTACTTTTAACCTTAACCAGCACCTCCATCCACATAGCAATCAGAATGACACTCTGAAACATGTCAGACCATGGGACTCCTTTGCTCAAAATCTTGTGGTAGTTCTCATGTTGTTCAGAGAAGAAACATGTTCTTGCCGGCCCTTTGATTTCCCCTTTGCCATCAGGTCTCCACATGCAAGCTGCACTGCAGCCACAGGGGGGCATCGAATACATCAAAGAAGCTCCTGCCTTGAGGGCCCTATACTGGCTATTTCCTCTCCCTGCAACCCACTTCACCCACAAGACTGCTTGGGTAACTTCAGCTCATCTTCTCATTGAATCGCTCCTATTTAAAATTGCAGTCTGCCACTTTCCTCCCCCACTCCTCCCATTTTAGAACCCCTTTTCTTGCTCTCTATTTTTCTCTTTTTCAAAGCACTCATCGGTCATTTCCAACATATCAGGTAATCTATTAATTGATTATGATTATTATTTTTTCTTTCTCTCTCTTTACTAGAAGTTCCACCGGGGCAGAGACCTGTATGTGTTTCATTCTCTGCTCCATTCCAAGGGTCTCTAATTATGGCTCACGGTGAGTAGGTGCTATCAGTGACTATGGAGAGGATTCAGAATGAAGGGATGGGGTAAAGAAGAAAGAGGGTCTAGGAAGACACCATAGGTAAAGGAGAGGGCCCAGCACCGAAGTCAGCGACAGAGGCAGTGAGGACAAGACGCACAAGCAGAAGAGGATGAGTCCGTAATGAAAACAAAGCAGAGACCAGTGAAGTAGGAAGAAAACCAGGAGAGCTCAACTTCATGGACACCAAAAAAAGAGGATATTTTGTAAAAGGAGGTATGGTCATCAGTGCCAAATGTTGTTGAAATTTTGTTTTATTTTGTTTTATGAGGATGAAATGTTAAAGAAGATGGACACAGAAAGTTCTTTGGATTTGGTGGCAAGTGGTCTTGAAATGAGACTTTGAGTGGAATGTAGAGACAGAACTCTGACTAAAGAGGAAGAGAGAGCCAGATGTGTGGAAGGAGGAGCCTCAACTTCAACATAACTCTTTTGAAAAGTTGGCTGTAGAAGAGAACAAAGAAAAGGGAATGGTAGCTGGGAGGGCCCTGTGGCCTGTGCGGTCACATCTGTTTTTTTTTTTTTTAAGATTTTATTTATTTATTTGAGAGAGAATGAGTGAGAGAGAACATGAGAGAGGAGAAGGTCAGAGGGAGCAGCAGACTCCCCAAGAAGCTGGGAGCCCAATGCGGGACTTGATCCTGGAAGTCCAGGATCATAACCTGAGCCAAAGGCAGCTGCTCAACCAACTGAGCCACCCAGGCGCCCTGTTTTTTGTTTTTTTTTAAAGGGAGATACTAGAACACATATGTATGTTGATAAGAACTCCTCAATAATAAGGGGGAGATTGTTAATTTAGAATTAAATGTCAGGACTTCCTTCTCACTTGCATGTGGAAACCAGGTTAGCCAAAGTTTTGTGTATGGCAAACGGATGTGGATGTGCTCAGGTATCAGCCAATTACTTTGGAGTTGGCACTAACATCTGTAGCAAAGCCATGTTTCACACTAAGAGCTGCCATCGTTGTTTGCATAGCTCTTTTCATAGATAAATTTGGAAAAATAAACAACATAAAAAAATGAAGTGGTGAATAAACTATAAGCCCATTATCTACTAGGAACAGGGTAATTTTTAAAATGTTTTAATTAAATTATTACTTTTGATAAATTGTATCTTCCAAGTAGAGTACATGATGAAAAGGTATGTACGCAGTGTAAAAAAAACAAAAAAGTTACCAGTTTGCCATCTTCTTGTCTCTCCTTCCTAAGACAGGGTAATTATTTTTGAGCAGAGTTTTGGCTTTTACGTGTCAGACCTGGTATAAAGTACTGCACATGCATTATCTTATTTCGTCTTCACAAAAAAGCTATGAGGTTGATAATATTACACATAAGGAAACTGAGGCTTAGGTGAGTTAAGTAACTTGCCCAGAGTCATATGAACAGTAAATGGCATGGTCACAATTTTATTCCTGCACTACACTGAGTGCAAATGTTCTTGTCAACTGCGATAGTGGTTCTAACATTTGGGTCTTGAGACCCATATTTCTTAAATCCATAGAGGATTCCCCAAAGCTTTTGTTTCTGTGCTTTACATCCATTAGTATTTGCTATATTAAAAATTAAAGCTGAGGAAATTTAAAAAAAAGAGAGAGAGAAAGAAACAAAAAGAGAAAAGAGTACCGAAGCACGTACGCCATTATTCAGCAGAGTGATAACACGGTCAAACATCATGTAGCCTCTGGAAAATTCTGCCGTACACTCTGAGGGGATGAGTGTGAGAAAGAAACACATTGTTTTAATATTAACATGAAAATATTTTTGACCTGGAAGACACTTTGGAAAAGTTTCTGGGACTCTAAGGGGTTCACAGACTCTAGTTGGAGTGCCACTTAACTACATTATATCTTGCTTTAATTGGCAGCTCCAATGAAAGATTAATCAAAGATTTGTTTGAACTTTTGTGCAGTGAAGGAGTCTTATATTTCCAACTTTTGATAATACACTCATAATACTTGTGATTAAATATGAAATATCCATGTATACATAAGTCTTATTAGTAAAACTTTTAATTAGAGTTAAAGAGTCAAAGAATGATGAAACTATTCTACTACCTCATTTGGAGTTGAACCTAGAGTCCAATGGTTTAAATAACCTGCATGAGATCCCATGACCCATGAATACTAGCTTTGTTATTGAGTCTGAGATTCTCAATTCATGTATACACACTCTTCTTCAATTAAAATGATCTGCTTTAAACAAGGAGTTCCAAATTTCTTTGTCATAAACATTGTTCCTTATGAGAGAGAATGGGTTTGAATTTACTCATAGATTGACCGCTTTTCTTAATGGATCTTCTGCTACACTACATTTGTCTGTTCATGGGTTTGTCCTCTCAATACAAAGTAGACTTCTGGATTAGTACTGTTTCTTAGCCTCACATTATCACAGTTTCCTCATATGTAAAAAGGGAATAATAACAGTACTTATCATTTGAGTTTGTACACTTCAGTGAGTTAAGCCTCAAAATACTGCCTGCCATGTAGTAAGTATTTAGTAGATGCTACATTCTATTATTATTATCATAAGCATCAAAGAGAAGCTTCTACACAGAAGATATTCAATAAACAGTTCTGGAAGATATGAATGAATAAAATGGGTAAGTCTAAAGCAATGAATAACACATAAGGCATTTTTACTGCATAGCACCCTGGCCTGTATGGAGAATATATGGAGGATGATATTTTGAAAGAAGCCATAGCATCTCAGGAAAGTAAGCACATCTTTTAGGTTAAATTTATAAACATCTTCCTTGTAAATGTTTTTTAATGAAGACCTAGTAGGTATTGGATAAGTGTACATTAAATAATTAAGTAAATTGTAAATTCTCCCTTGTTGCTGACTTCAATCATTTGGTCTTTAAGAATTTATTTATACACATGTATATATAAACTAGATCACGTAATAAGGAATATGATTTTTCACCAGTATCTACAGGGAGCACAATATGACAAGTTTTGTGTTCTTACATAACCTGAAATTGGGGGTGAGCTGAAAAAGAAAATACCTTTTTCCAGCGAAGAATAAATAACACTAAGAGGTGGTATAGGAAATTTGCACAGGGAAGTTGGTGCTATAAAGCACAAAATGGCATTTTCCAGAGAGTCTAGGGTATTTGGATGGCAGAAACTCCTTCAGTGCCCATGGATCAGGTTATCCTTAGAAATAGGAAAATGTGAACAATTTTTGACAAATGTAAAAATGTACATACAGTGGGAAATTCTAGAAAAAATACAAAAATCAAACTGTTAGGGCCAATTTAATGTTAAAACCTGTTTAACTATTAGGGCCTGCTTAGCCAGAGCAACTCCATATTGCCTAGGTAGCCATATTGTTGTTTAGGGCTTCATTCTGGGAATAAACGCCTCCGTAGTTCCTGGTATGGTTCCGGGTATCGATTCCAGGAGTAAACACCTTAACAATAGAAGCCACCTACCTTGGGTCTGTGGTTATGCCCTATAAAACCAGCCTGTGAGATCAGGAGCAGGTCGCTCTCTTCAGAGGCGGCCCTGGGCGGTCAGTCTAACTTCTAATGCCTGGCATAGAATAAGGCTTTGCATAACTTTCACTTTGTCTCAGTCTCGTTCCTTTGATAACGGACCCCAACAAAACAAATGTACTCAATAATGACAAAATAGAAAAAGTCCCGAATCAGCCTCCTACTCCAAAAATACCTGGGACCAAAGAGTTCTACCAGTGAAGTTTTTTGTTATTGCTTTTAATTAAATCTGTAATAGATAATTGATATTATGTACAAAGTGTTTAACTAAAATTGGTTAAATGGACCAGATACCAAACTGATTGTATGAAATTGGGACAATATTGAACAATAGCATAATAAGAAAAGTGTGTTATAGGCAGAAATCACTTGAGATTAGATGAAAAAGTTATATTAGCAAATAGTGTCCAATAGTATATTTAAAAGAAATATTATGATTATACAGGAGTTAACTCTTAAAAAATTGATTTACATAAGATTATCCTAAGTAGAATTTAAAAATTCAACATCCATTTATGATAAAATCTTTTAGCTACATAAAAATAGAAGAAATCATCTTTAATCTGATAAACAGCATCTACTAAAGTCATATAATAAATCACATTTAATGATAAAGCCTTATAAATCTTACTATCAATATGACAATCAAGTAAGAGAGAATAGCCTCTCTATAAAAACATTTTTCTAGATATGTCTCTTGAGGTAAGGGAAACAAAAACAAAAATAAACCACATCAAAATAAAAGCTTCTGCACAGCAAAGGAAACTATGAATAAAACTAAAAGAGAATTTACTGAATGAAAGGAGGATTTGCAAATGATATATCTGGTAAACGGTTAGTATCCAAAATGTATAAAGATCTTATACAACTCCATACCTCCCAAAACAAATAATTGAATTAAACTGAGGGTTTTGGAGAAGAGGGGGCTGGGGGGTTGGATGAGCCTGGTGGTGGGTATTATGGAGAGCATGTATTACATGGAGCACTGGGTGTGGTGTATAACCAATGAATTTTGTAACACTGCAATAAAATTTAAAAAAAGAAAGAAAAAAAAATCATGAACACAAACTTCTCCAAAGAAAACATACAGATGGCAACAGACACATGCAAAGATGCCTAATATTATTTACCATCAGATAAATGCAAATCAAAACCACACTGAGATAACACTTCACACCTGTCAGAATGGCCAAAATCAACAACACAAGAAGCAACTGGTGTGGGCAAGGATATGGAGAAAAAGGAAACTTCTGGTTCTGCTGGTGGGAATGAAAACTGAGGCAGCACCTGTGGAAGACAGTAGCAACGTTCCTCAAAAAATTAAAAATAGAACTATCCAATGATGCAATCTCTGCATTACTGGGTAGTTGCCCAAAGAATACAAAAGCATTTTGTATATGAATTTGAATTTGAAAGCAATTTGAAAAGATATACACACCCCCATGTTTACTGCAGCATTACTTATAATAGTCAAATGATGGAAGCAGCCCAAGCGTTCACCAACAGATGAATGGTTAAGGATGATGTGGTATATATCTACAATGGAATATTATTTATCCATAAAAAGAATGAAATCTTGCCATTTGCTACAACATGGATCTAGAGAATAAATGCTTAGTGATATAAGTCAGTCAGAGAAAGACAAACACCATATGAATTCATTCATATGTGGAATTTAAGAAACAAAACAAATGAAAAAAGGAAATAAAAGAGATAAACCAAAAGACAGACTCTTACCTATAGAGAGCAAACGGATAATTACCAGAAGGGGGGTGAGTGGGAGGGTGGGTCCAACAGGTGAAGGGGATTAAGAGGACACTTATGATGAGCACCGAATAATCCACAGAACTGCTGAATCACTATACTGTCCACCTGAAACTAATTTAACACTCTATGTCAACTATACTGGAATTAAAATTAAAAAAAAAAAAAAACTATTAAAAAAACAGGATGCTCTCTATTCATTACTGTACTGGTATTCTTAGGCAATGCCAGACCAAGGGTGGGGGGAGAGAAATGCAGCAGAGATTATTGGTGCTTCTCAAAATCCCACTTACTTACCTACATTCCTCAGCCTCCCTACACACATCAATGGGGTGAGATGACTAGTACACGTGGAGAGAAGGGATGTTAGCTACTTTCCATCCTGGACCTCAAAAACATCTCACAGAGCCCTCCAACATGCTTTTCCCTATCATGGTCCGTCATTAATATAAGATGGAGAAAGGCAGCTAAAGCCAAATTACTTTTCCCACCTTTATTTTGTTAGGCACTGATATTTGAGTTTTATTTGTTACCATAGCATTTCCTATCTTATCCTGACTAATACAAAGCATATGTGCTTGAAAGAATGAGAAGTATGGATACTGACTACTTAAAAAGTCCAAAGCATCTAATAATAAATTAGGATCAAGTCCAGAAATCAATTGTATTTTGCAATAAGAACTATGACACCCAGCTTTTAAAACTGACACTCTGTAGTTACAGAAAAGGTGGTACATAATGTAGTCTACATTCTCACCTGGAATATTTAGTTAAGGGGAACAGAAACTCTTTTTGACTCATTTAAGTAGAAAGTGAAAGAATAGAATTCCAGCACATGAAATACAACTTTGTCTCTTTGAAACTGGAAATAGAAATACCATAGGATCTAATAATTTTGTTACTGGGCCTTTAGCCCCCAAGACTGAAAACACTAATTTGAAAAGATATATGAAGCCCTCTGTTACTGCAATAACCACAATATGGAAAAAACCCAAGTGTCCATTGATAGATGAATGGATAAGGAAGATGTAAGATATATCCCTATATATCTATGCCCATGTATCTATCTATCTATCTATTTGTATGAAGATGAATGGTAGCAACACTTGTGATAAGCGTAGTATAATGTATAGAGATGCTGAATCACTATGTTGCACACCTGACACTGATGTAACATTGTGTATCAACTGTACTCAAAAACAAAAAAAGGAAAGAAATTGGAAAACTGTCAGCTTGCAGTTTTTCTCTTTCTGGGGCTGCATGATATTTCTGTCTTCTCTTTCTCTTAACTTGCTTTATTTGTTATTGCCCAACATGGAAAATAATTCCCAGTCTAAATAACCTTACAGCTTCAGAGTACTCTGGGCCATCAGACCACCACCTCTGTGTGTCTGGAGAGAGAGAGGATCTGAGTGGTTGTGAGTTGGGTGATGGATTTGCCAGTCTTGGGTCAGCTGTTGCTGAAGAGTGGATAGTAGATATCTATGTCCCTAGGTCTCCTGTTTCAGTATCAATTATTAATTGGTGAGAGATCTCGGTGAGAGGATGTATGGTCATTCTAGAACAAACACTCCCAGTGAAGGTCATATCTTTGACTAAGGATTGCTAAGACTATCTCTGGAAAGACCTTTTTTCTTCCCAAGACTGATTAGTGATCTGATTAACATCCTACCTCTTAGATTTGAAGCAGTCCTGAAGCCTATATGTCAAAGAAATCTTACAGAATCAGGTAATTTGTTGCTTAGTTGGGAGTGTCAGTGACCTTTCAGTCTTTTGAGCCATTCCCTTCATTTTCTGTAACTCCATTGCTGCTCTTACATGAATGTCCTGATTTCAGGGGTTTATTTCATCCCAGTTTACACAGCTTCGAGGAGAGGAAATCATGGTAACTTCAGGTAGAAATAGTTAATTTTCTGCCTCCCAAATTCCTAATACTTTCAACCTCACTTGCTCTCCTCGAATCCATGCACTTCCACTGTCAAATGGAGGAGTCCAGGGCCAACTTGTCTAATGCGAAAGTTGTTTGGATGCCATAGCTTGGACCCGGTCAGGAAGCACTTGTGGATGGCTCTGCCAGTCCTCATCAGCACGGACGCGTGCAGCTTGCTTCTGTGGGCTTACCCTCTGCCCCTCCATGCTCTACTCACGTCCCTTTACAGCCCGGGCTCCAGCCTTGTGGCTCAGAGTAAGGGGCGGGGTCACCACCTTCTTCGTTGAGGGGCGGGGTCACCACCTTCTTCGTTGAGGCCTTGCTTTAGCGCATGACTTCTGTGTTCAGACTGCACCTCCATGCCTGGCAACTCTTAACCATCCTTAAAAACAAATTTGATGTCATCTTCATTTGGAAGAGCTTCTTGATGCCCCAGGCAGTTACTTGCTCCTCCTTTCTGCTTTTATATTGTTCATGGCATTTTTTACACCGCATTATGGTGATTTATTTACCTGCCTTCTCTCCCCACTAAACCTTGATCTTAGAGGACAGGGACCGAGGATATGAATCATGTTTGGCACCTTCTGAGTGTTGAATAGATTTCTGTCCAGCGAATAAATAATCTTTTATTTAAATTTATTTTGTTTTTATAAATATTAATTTAATATTATATTTGATATAATATTACATATTAATATAATAAAACATTATTTTATTAGCAATATGTTTAAAAACGTATATGGACTATACCCCATTTCTTTGAATCCAGGATTCCATTTATTTCAAGACACACTGTTATTTTACATTTTCCTCAGAAGAAAAAAATGCTTCCAACTGAATGATGATACAATACTTTCTTATCACTTAGAATTTTAATTTTATATTTAGAGAAAGACATCTTTAGACTTGTATGGGCATAGGTT
The DNA here is from genome assembly GCF_030435805.1 of Mustela lutreola. Classification (NCBI taxonomy): domain Eukaryota; kingdom Metazoa; phylum Chordata; class Mammalia; order Carnivora; family Mustelidae; genus Mustela; species Mustela lutreola. The sequence continues at coordinate 60,447,694 of NC_081303.1, forward strand.
TTTTATAAAAATTGTATATTAAGCTACTATTTCTGTGCCTTTCTATGTCTACAATAACTTTTCATTTTAATACCAAGTCATAGTGTAATCTTTTCGAAAACATTTTAAGTGGCAATTAAACTCAACGTGTGTAGTAGCAACAGGGAACATAACTCAGCTGAAGTGATGAGAGTGTGAGTGGCATTGATCAAGTTTGTGCAGGCACAGGAAATGACAAGTATGTCACAACTGCCACCTACAGCAGTTGTAAACTTGTTAGATGCACGTGATTTCAGAGATGGAGAAATGTGGAAAAATGGTCATCGTTAAAATCAGTGAGATTCCTGTTCTCTGTTTCCTGAGTATCCTTCCTGAACAGAAAAGGACACGCTATGGTAAAAAGCCAGTGCATAACTTCTAGTCCATTGACTCGAGCAAAGTGATTTGCTCTTAGTGACAACACTGGTACCAGAAAGCTTAAACTGGCTAAAAGGCTGCCGAGATACACTGCCACCCAGCTATGGTGGGACTGGCCATAGCCCATCTCAAAACCAGACCTAAGAATTCACGAACGATGTTGCGAGGACGGTAACAAATGGACTCTGGCTGCGCACACGGAACTGTTCTGAGAGACGCATCTGGCCACTCCCTCCAGTGGCCAGTGCTGCTCCTTCCAGTTACTCTTAGCACATGTCCTTGATGCTTTTTGTTCTTTTCCCAAAGAGTTTCTTAAAGCCTTACAACAGTGAGTGCTTCGTGTATGACAAGCACCTTCCAAGTGTTCTTTGTATTTTAAGTTGTTCATTCCTCAAACCAACCTCATGAAATAGACAGTTATTACCCTAATTTTTCAGATAAGGGAATGCATGCAAAGATAGTTGAAGCCAATTGTGCCTGGGGATAGCTGTCATGCAGTTCTAAGGGGAAGAGCCAGGATCTGAGTGGAGGCATTCCAACTGTCCAGTCTGTACTCAGACTGGGAGCTGTGCTGAGTACTGCATCAAAGTCTCCTTACCGCCGCCACCAGGACCACCAGACTTCAGAAGGTGGAAGCCAACCTATATCACATCTTGATATCTTTTCTCACCCCCCGCCCCCTGCCCCGGGGAACCAGGAAAGGCTTCCTCTGCTCTACAACCTAAGCCTGTTTGTGTTAAGTTCTGCTTTCTGGGGAGTCAGGCTGAATGGTCATCTAAAGGGAAATAGGCTGCTTTTCAAATAGGCACAACTTTTTCTTTTTTTTCTTTCTTTCCTCCTTTTTTTTTTTTTTTTTTTTTGCCTGTAAGTCAGGAAAAGCACATATAGTGAGCCAAAAATAATAACACTTGAGGCTAAAAGATAAGACATGAAGACGGACCACTAAGAAACTTCCACAATTTACTTGTACAAGGCTCCAAAGGGGTTAAGTGGTCATCCACACTTGGAACTCTGGTGATTTAGACAGATACTGGTGGTACACTTACGCAGTCGTGGCATGATATTGAGCTGTTGCTTTGAAGACATTTTAATATAATAGGATTTAAATTTTCTTCTTTTCTTTGGATTTTTAGCTAATATTGGAATTAAATTAAAGCATTAAGTCAACCAGCTTAGTGTAAAGCAAATTATGTCAGGTTCACCATTGAGGGCTTCGTTATGGAATATCTATTGACTCAAGCTTATTAACTTGTAAATCCTCTAGTTTTAGATTATGATCTATTGATTATCTGCTTTTATTTGAGTTTTAAATGAATAAACAAAAAGAAATGATCATGGTTTAGCCATTATACCTTAAGAGAAAATGTACTTAAGCCAAGCATACTTAATTAAGAATAAGAACAACTTTTATTTTTTCTGAGAGTTAGAAGTTGTGGTTCCTATTTACATTAAGGCAAATCAAAGATTGATTTTAATCTTGCATAATTGTTTTTGGTCAAAACAGAAAAAAAAGTTTTTCACTAAGGATAGAAAGTGTTGAGAGCCTAGATGCTTTAAGCAGTTAACTTACAAGCAAAAGCCCTGAGTTCAAGATTTCAAGACTTCTGTTACTCATACTAGAAGTCCTTAGGCAAATTATTTACATTTCTGAGTCTTGGTTTCTAACAATGCCTTTCTCAAGGACTTCTGTGAGGATTAAATCAGATGGTCTTTCTAAAAGGGCCTGGTGTATTGTTGATTCTCAAGAAAAGTGCTCTAAATCAGATCCTTGCTAATAGAAGCAACTAAGAAAACATGGGCTTCTTTGATTTCAAAGGGTAATTGTTTAATTTTATGCTTTGTTTAAAGTTTTATCAAATTAAAGTGCTGAGATTGGTTTATGGTTTGAGGGTCAAATCCACGGTCAAAGATTTATTTAGCATCTACTTTTTTCTGGCATGGTGCTAGGGAGGAAAGGCAGTGGAAAGAAGTAAAAAAAAAATATGCAAATCCTAGATTTCAGGAACTGCCACCCATTAAGGATGGAAGACTTATATTCATGAATCCACTTACAAACATGAAGCCATGTTTTTCATGAAGAAAAACACATGGAAACAAGCACTAAAGAGGTATACACAGGAAGTCATCATGGGCTTAAGCATTCCCAAAAGAAAGATTCACAAAGAATTCACTCTGAATAACACTATGTAGGAGGTGTACAGTAAGAGAGAAGCATTGTGACAGTCAGTGCAAGATTTATGCAATTAAAACATATTTAAAATTCATTTAAAAAATCTTACAGTCAAAAAGAATTTACAATTAGCAATTTGACCTTCATATCTGATTCAGAAATCCCGGACGATGGTGGGTAAAAAGGCAGGAAAATGAGGCATCTTTTCAACACAACTTACTGTGTCGCAAAGGCCACTTTGCAAAAGTTTTATTTACTGTAACCAAGACTCTGGAATCTGGTAATCTGGAGATTTAGAAGAGATATGAATCCATAATAGTTTTGCTGAATGGAAGGTAGAAAATTGTTGCCTTGCGATTTGGACTACCTTGTACAAGTCGGTAAGGAAGCAAAAAAAGAGCTTAGACTGGTGGCAGAAGTGATTGATCAGAAAAAATAAGGATGCTATTACATAACGAAGCTTAGGAAGCTCATGCGTGAGCCTAGAAGTGTTTCCCCTCCCCCTCCCTTTATTTGACCACCTTGCCACACTAATGAAAGCTGATGGAGGCAAGACCTCCTAGAACTCAGATCCTTCAAAAAGCTTGCATCAACCAAATAATCCCAATTAGTTAGGGAGCTAACAAAGGGAAGTCATAAATGTGACTACTGGTCTCTCGACTTATTGTAGAGAAATAAATTCTATCAATAATACAGTTTTTGTTTTTTATTGTGTCATTATATCAATATTCATTCTCTTCTTTTAGCCCACTCTTGTATATGTGACATGCTGGAGTGGTTACAGTTACTATTTCGCTCTGGATGATCAAAACTGGATCACAAAATAAATAAAGATTGGAGACATTCTCAAGAGCTCCTAGGCTTGCAGCTGGCCTTCGTAATTCGAAGAGGCTTATCTGGTTTGCCTGGCATGTGGGGACATTTTGAAAGAATATACAGGAAGAAATGAAGGCTGTTAGAGAGCCAAGGGATGGGCTGGCCTTCAAGGAAAACTTCATCAGCAGTGTGCGAATACTACAAACTCAAAGAATAGTTTTGGAAACTGGGAAAAGATATTGCATATCTGCTGGCTGAGACTTATATTCCCAAGCAATGAGTACTGATCTTCCAAGATGCGCCAGTGGTTGAACACGACCTTCTGAAATCCTGGGCTGAAGGTCAGTGCACATGCTGATGGGTCCTGGGAGTTAACAGGACACTCAGACTCCTGAAGCCCAGAATCTGATTCTGATTCCTGAACTGTTCCTGAACTAAAATTCTTCTCCTGGTTAACTGCATGGTTTTCTCCTTTCCTCCTAATCTCTGTGCCAGTGTCACCCTCTTGTGAGGCCTTCCTTCTCCTCCCTACATTTAATATTACCTTCCCTGTCCTAACAGCCCAATGTCTCTCCACTCCCACAACTGGTCCATAGAACATTCCTTTGACTGTCCAACACAACACCTGTGATCTCTTATCAGTGATTTTTTTCCATTGCATTATACATTTATATATCAAACACACACACACACGTTTTATATTTAAAAATTTAAAATAAATACTTAAAAAATTATCTTGTTTACTATCTTTCCCTACTAGAATAAGAGCTTCAAGAAGGAAGGAATTTTGTCTGGTGTCTATGCAGCGCTGTATACCCAGTTGGTATATATTAAGTGCTTGTTGACTGGGAAAGTAAATGAATGAATGAAGTTCTGGATGAGTCGTCAGAAAGGAAAAAGGGGAGGGGGCTTTACAACATGGAGGAACTGGTAGTAGTTATCTCATTTACTTATTTGCTTTTAGCACATAGTGATAAATTATAGTTTATGGTTCCATGCTAAGAGGTTTATATATTATACTACTTGGTTTTAACTATATGATCCTTACAAACATGGATGGCTTTCAAGATTCCTGAAAGAATGAAAAAACATGGTTCAAATATCATGCTAATAATTGATAGATGAATGAAGAATAAGTAAAAGGCCAATTTGGTACTTCTTACTTTGGGTGCAAGCTCATAACCAGCAACAGTATGAGGTAAAAACATTCAGAGTCCAATTCTCTTTGGTCAGAAGTTGACAAAGAAATTTGAAATTATCAAGGATACCACTTGGAAAATAGACTGGTATCCAGTATTATTAACAATGTATCTTTCAATAAGTGTTTATTATGCCCCGAGGTACTAGCAAATGACAGTATTAGCTCCTGATTAACCAAATAGTCTATTGATAATTTTATCCATAGCTACACTTTTTAAAATTTCTATTTTCATAGTGTAAGTAACATTTATTCACTAGTGCATACTTTATAAATAAGTAATGGTGATATGTGTTCCAGAAGTTATTATTTATAGGAGTGCACATTCTGAAAAGTTTGGAGACAACTGGCTTATGTTAACATTTTTTTCCACAGCAAAGCTATTATTAAGAAGGAAAACAGCAAAATCATTTTCCTCTATGAAAAATAAAACACAATCCTATCACGAGCTTCTCATGAATAAAGTCTAAAATAAAAATAAGTAACTCACTTTTGTTACTGCCTTGTAATGGACAAAATCCAGGACAACTTTTTGGAAGATAAATGCTTAAAGATAATTTGTTAAAAAAAAAAAAAAAGAAAATCTCATCCCCTTGACTAATTTCCCAGTGGGAAGTGCTGACTATTACTGATAAAAATGATACCGATGGTCATTGCCCAGATGGCACTTTGAAGAATAGAGTTGGAGACAAAACCCCTACAAAATGTGGATGTCACAAAGTCCTACTAAACCTCTATTATGCACTTGGGCTATTATAACCCGTTACACTGTTACATTTATTTTATTAGCTCTTTTGACTATTTCTCAGTTTGAAAAATTTGATTTAAATTCTCAGTTAAATGTAAAGACTAGAGTGAAGAAGAACAAGGCAAACAGAAGTGGTTTGGCAAGGTATAAAATATTTACAGAGCCTCTCACTCCGGTGTAACTTACAAGATTGCAAGTAATCAGTTACACTGCAAAAGGTGGGATGCTGGGAGGGAAGCGGGGAACTACGGGGACCCAGGGCACTCCCCATCCCAGGGAAGCGATGTTCAGTTATCATGGTGACTGTCATCTTAACAATTGCACAAGTGCATCATTCACTGTGGGTGACTAGAAACAGATGAAGAGGAGCTGAAAAATGGGAGAATTTTCCTTGTCTCATGTCTCTCTGATAACTAGGCAGACTGCAGAGCATGAAAGATGAGGGCTACCCAATTCAAACCAGAGCACGTAGTTACCATCTGGGCATTTTAAAGTAGGACACATGAAATGCTCAGATGTATCCCCCAACAGGGTGCAATAATACAGCAGTAAAAAGAAAACTGCAGTGAACTATGGCCACTTCCACACTTGCAATCATTCTAGTACAGGAAGAGGCAAGGATTTTCTAAAACCCTTTTGCTCATGTTCATCTTAACTGCTCCCACATTTGGCGCAGGAGGCTTCCATGCTTTGGCAATCCTACGTGGTATGTAGCTACACCCAGTAGAGGGCGCTCTCCTCACGGAAAGAAAGGGACAGCATCCCTCTGGACAGAGCACTCTGCTTGGGGGCTCAAAAATGAAAATATTCAGTAGACCACACACACTAAAATAGTCATTTCCTTTCAGAAACATTCACTGCCGAAACAAATATTGACTTTTAAAATGATATATTGGGCTCTCAAAGGTACCCAGTTGAGTAATTTCTTTCAGATGATGCCAGCTGCAGACCCTTAATTTTCTTTTCTTTTTCTTTTTTTTAAAGATTTTATTTATTCATTTGACAGAGAGAGAGAGAGAGATCACAAGTAGGCAGAGAGGCAGGCAGGGAGAGAGAAGGGGCAGCAGTCTCCCTGCTGAGCAGAGAGCCCGATGTTGGACTCGATCCCAGAACCCTGGGATCATGACCTGAGCCGAAGGCAGAGGCTGAGCCACCCAGGCGCCCACAGACCCTTAATTTTCTGAGCAAGAATTACTAAGTTAGTCAAGAATTAGAAAGCAAAGAGCCTCAACACTACATGTTTTTAGATTTTTGAGGATGAGAGTTCAGCATTTCTTATTTGGAAACCGCTATCAGCTTCTATAGATCCTCAAATCACGCAATCTAATAACACTGCTACCTCTACCTTCTGATGTACAGTTTGCAATGAGACAGAACATTTTTGATAGGAACAGATGTCAGACATAGAGAAACATATAATCTTTGGCCACAATATGAAAATGAATCAGTTAATATGTTTAATATACATATCTTAATGGGAATTTAACTATGTTGATATTTTATAATCCCTCCCTAAATTCCTTCATATTTGCAAAAATGAGTATTTACAGGATCAAGTAAATTCACAGGCTTCTTATTTGCTGGGTTGCAGCTTGATGAGTAGAGAGGCTACGAAATGCCATCGCTTGTAAAAGGAGGCATCAAAATATCCTAATGAAACTAGTAATTGCTGGGAGTAATTGAAGACTATCTTTCTGCTTTAAGAAGGAAAGAAACTATGGAAATACAAATGAGAGAATTAACAAGGATATATTTTAGGAAGAAAATTTAGCAAAGTGAATCTTTAAAATTTAAATTTCCATTTAAATTATCTTGCTTCCAGATGAAACTCCAGATACATTTGAGAGGGAATTCCTCTAGATTTTTTCTGCAATTCCCCAGAGATTTTTTTTGGTGGTGGGGGGGTGGTCTCCTTTCATGCATCATTTTTTATTCTACTCCTTGTTAAGAATTTGTATTAGCCAATCTAACCATTCAATTTATCCTGCCTTTTTGGTAATGAATAAATAGCACATACTCCTAATTGGCCACCTGGGGTTCAAGGAGGGGAAATATAGAGTTGATGTCTGAACACCTTAATGTGCTGACAACATATTGACCACACTCTATCTCACAAGATTTAAAATCAGGCTTCCCTGCCCTATTTACCCCTCCCTACCTTTGCACCACTCCTTGACTGTCTGTGGGACTATAATAATTTTTTTAAAGTGATTTATTTCTAACAGATGTGATCATCCAGCCTCAGGGACCTGGATGTACACTGCCCCAACAACTTTAATTTCTGGATATAATAAGCACATATTCCGTGAATAAATAATTATTGTTCTTCTAAGGAATAAAAGATGCCAAGGATGAGGTATGATGACCAGGTTCTTCTGGGCATAAAGGACAAGTACTTGGATTTTTCTGAGGTGCTGACTATGCTCAACCTAAATGTGCTAATTATTGTATTTCTAGAATGTGGTAGGTCACAAAGGGAGAAAATCAGTCCTGGTTTAATGTGTGCAGCAATATGTAGGAAGCTAATTTTAGGTCTACATTAAGTTTCTTGTAAGTCAGAAGTTGCACATGTTGACATCAGAAAAGATGGCAGCATGGGTCCTGGGAGAGAACATGGCCTCTGAGATAACAGCAGAAGAGAGGTCCACCTGGCCGTTCCTCCAGCTCCCAAAGCAGGTCTTGTGGCATCTCAAGGGCAGCTGTTGGAGGTGCGCGTTTAGGGTCAGTGCTCTGTGTTTGGCTGCTGAGGAGGTGGCCCCAGGCAGTGCCACAAAGCCAATGATGAGGTCACTGGTCTACCTGATGAGGTTTGAGTTGTGACCCAGCACTTGAGGCACCACCCGAACACTGGACTTTAGGTAATATTTTAAGTGAGTGTCATTTCCCAAGTTGAGCTTTGGAGAAGTCTCCTCTAATTTTTGCAACCAAGAGTTTGCCTTTCCTTCTCCCTCTCCAGCTTCTGGACTCTTGGGCCAGCTGCCTTAAGACCGCACTCTGTGGCTAAGATGACTTGGTAAGTAGCATGTGATCTGGGGAAGACTTGTTAGGGAATGAGTAAATGAAAAAATGGAGAAAAATATTTTTCTTAAAAAATAATTCTGTCTCTTCAGACAGGACCCTGTGAACACGTCGGCACAATGACACCTTGACAGACTGATTCTCTCTCCGTCCACCAGTTTCAGATCATCATAATCAGCATTTCCTGAGTTATCTACTCTGTTCCTGCTGCTCTGTGTGGTGCTGTATCTGATGGAGGCGTGGCTGGGCTTAGTCTCTCCAAGGTCATGGTAGGATGGTGCCAAGCCACCTCCAGTTCGTGTTTGCCTGCCCCCAGACCTATGCTCCTGAACACCTCACTCCACAGCTTTGCTAGGCCTCTGATGAGATTATTTTGAATGAAGCTGCTTTAATGTCACCCCAATAAATGGAGACAGACTAGAAGAATGTCCCCTTCTCTACCTCCCAACAAAGAGACTCACCATCAGATGTTTAAAGCCAGGCTTCTTCCCTGAGAAAATGTCTGCTCCACTTCCCTCCTTCTGTTCCAATTCTACCCACGACTGAAGACACAGACCTCTCCCAGGTCTTTCCTGAAATTTTCCATCCAAGTGACACTTTAATTCTCTGAATCTTTCATAAGTTATGTCCTAAATTTATATTAGACAGTTAGTCCTACCATGCTATGTGATTTCTTTCATGTGGTTTCTATCATTTGTGGGTTTCATGGATCTTTAGCTTTTCTAAAAAATATCTTGTTTCCTTGAGGTGGATCATTCAAGAAGCAGCAAGAAGAAGAAGAAAGAACAGACTTTAGAAGCAGAGAGACCTGAAAGGGAATCACAGCTTTGCAATGAGCTGTGTGACTGTGGTCAAGTAACTCAACTTCTCTACATTTCTGTTTTCTCACTAATGACCTGTAGATAATCATACTCTACTAAGGACTTATTAAGATGAAATGAGGTGGTATGTGCAATGTGGCTGCAATGTGCTTTCTGGAGAAAATTCTCGCAAATAACAGCTGAGAGATTGGAATCGGGACATATAAATGATTATGCCTCAATGTGATTTATCTGTGAACATAGAGATCTCCTCTTAGGATCAATATATATGGCATTCTCAAGAAACCAGAAAAAAATCCTAGAATATGACTGTAGTTTGGGAACAAGAAATAATATGCAAGGTACTTCTTTCTCATTAGACATTTTATTAACGCATTATTCATTTATTCGTCATACAGATGTCTAAAAGTGGCATGGTTCTAGGTTCTGGGAATCAGGGAGCATAAGAAGCAAGATCCCTGCCCTCAGGGGGTTTAGATTCAAATTGGAGAGACACATAGTAAATAAGACAAAGGATCAAAAGTGTATATGTCTAGATAATGCTAAACATTAATGTGAAATGTAAAGCAGGGGAGAGGGACAGAAAGTGTGTGGGGCACAGGAGAGGAGTGAAATGATAGGTAGGCCAGGTAAGGCCTCCCCAAGAGTGACAGAAGTTGACTTTTCAATCCAGACCAGAAAGGAAGAAAGCCAGCGATGGGGATGCCTGGCGGAAGAGCTTTCCAGGCAGAAAATGCTCCAGTCAACAGATTACCTACCCTGGCCCTTTGTGCCATGAGGACATAACAACTGGTCCTCACTAATATTAATGTGTACATATAAAATAGGGTTTTTGTTTTGTTTTTCTTCCTGTTGTTTTCTTCTTTTTTACTTTAAAGGGCAAAATAGACCCTAGACTTTCTCTCTTAGGGGAAATACAGAAGGAAAAAAGTGCTGGAAAAAACAGGTAAGTTCCCCACAGGAATTAAAAGTAGCTTTCTTTCAAATTATCTATAGATATCTATACCTATATCTATACATCTAATTATGATAAACTTTTCTTCTGACTCTTCAACATCTTTGAAGGCCATGGTGTGATAGTAAAGCATAAATATTCTTATGATCCACATGGATATATTTTTTAAATGCTAGAGTATTTAAAATGCTAGAGTTTTTGATGGGTCCAAAAACATCTGAAGCTCTCTCAAATATTAATGGTCTTTACCATACGATGAACCTGAGTAAGTGTTGTCTTAGTCTTGTGCCCCAAATAGCGGGACTGGTTTCTTTGGTAATGCCGTACCAATTGTACGTTTCATATCACTCATCACCATTAAGGAAGACAGAATTACTTAAAAAGGTCAATTTCTATCATTTTCTCTGGAACCGGTTAGCTTTGTCCTCACCTGGGACAAGATGTGTACGTTGGCCCATTAGGACTTGCAAGACTTGTTTAGAGAACCCGGCTGCTGGGACACTCATGGGAATTAGAATAAAGCACCGGACAGGGCTTTTCTCCCTGGACAAGTTCCAGAGGGGACCGTGCTCTTGACATTACAGAGATAAAGAAGAGTTTTCAAGACACTTTCTATTTCCATACGAGTTCTTTTGTATGCTGGGTTGCCTGCCATTATGTTTATGTAATTCTGACAGTGTTCTTAATGACACACTAACAGATTGTAAAACACGCTGCTGGCATTTACTTGTTTTTTATATTTTTAAAACAATGTCCTTCATGTAACAGTAGTTAAGCGCGGCAGAAGGACATCATTAGAGCCATGGTTAAACTGTAATTTACACCATTAGGAAGGCAGGAGCAATTTTTATTGCCTGGCAATTTTCTTGCTGAAATATTTGGACCATATGGCTCAATTTGTGTAATAACCTTAATTTCTGCACCCTTCAGGTTTGCCTCCGTCTCCTACGGAATGGTAAAATGCGGTTTAGCAGAAAAGGCAACTGTCTATACTTAGAGAGTTGAGATTAATAACATGTCACGTCCTGTTTTTGGTGAAGGAATTCGAACAGCAGCCAGATGGTATCTCTACAAATAACTGTCAGGGGTCTTGATCTAATCAATACAATGTATTAATACATCTCCCTTTGCTGTTTCTCCAGGGGACGGTGCACAACATCTGGAAAGAGTGGGGGGGCCCGCCAAGTAGAAAGCCGATTCTTTTCAGAATCAAACTGAGCCCAATTAATTTTTCATGTATCCTTGATAACTGTTTCATAATGAGCTATGCGTCTTGACGGATTTGGGGTTGGCAGAGCAGGCTGCCCCTGGTTTCTATCCCCATTCAGTCCACTTATAGAAACCAACCCATTAATCAAGCTATCTGGCATAAAACCTGAATCTCAGCTCAGCAAGAGATCAATAACCATCCTAAAAAAAACACAGAACCAGCCACTAATGGGCACAGGTATCCAGCCATGACACTAGTAATTGCTTTAGCAAAAATAAAACTCTGTATCATAATCACCCAATAGGAACTTATATGATAAAATTCATTACTTGTGCCTTGTCAAAAAGTAACATTTACATCCGTTAAAAATATACTGTAATTTTACTATCTAGATATGGCCATTATCTTTCAGAGGTAGACAACGCACCTTTTTGAATGGATTAAAACTCCCTGATTTTGTAATGTGAATATTGAATAATCCAAGTATCACGTAAAATGTTTAAAAATGAGTTATTACACTTATTTTAAATTCAGAGTACCTGAGGGGCTCCTTAATACAATCTTTAGCCCAACTGCATATGACACACGGAGAGCTTGCTGGGCTACGGACTCTGATGTGATGTCAAATTGGTCAGATTTCTACACTCTTTGGCTTAATGGCAAGATTTACAATTCAAATCATAAATTCTTCTCACTTTCCCAGTGGCTTTATCTCAAACCCTTACTGTTTTACCAAATTCAAACCAGTCATTTCACTTCTCAGTTTGCAAATCTCTTTTGGCTCGGCAGGGATTTCTGTGCTCTGATTCCTTCTGAAATAAGAGACCCAGTGACTTTGTCTACGGAGAGGAATTCAGGGCAGAGAAGGAGAGATGGAGGAAACCCAGGACACATATTCTGAATTTATGGCCTGTTTGGTAAAACGTTCCTTCGTGGCTCTTACACAACAGGTGGAAACCTGTTTTGCCCTTATGAGAATCAGATTTTGATTAGAAAAAAAGTCCGGGGAAGGGCTGCTGTTAAGACACTCTTTCACTGGCTGATCATCTGATCAAACCCTGCCAAGATGATAGAAAGTTCTAAGGAATCATCCAGGAACTTGAAGGTGATGTCACATTCATCTCCTCTGACAGCAGGACCAAGAATCATGATGCCGTGTTTGTTCAGTCAGGGGTCTGTGGTTCGGCAGGAGGAGCGCTGGGTTTGGAATCAGGGGTATGAGCAAGGGTCCTCCTGGGTTCTTGGAAGTATTTACAAGTAAAAACGCCTAAGCCTGACCAAATAATTGCTAATTATATCATAATTTGTCTCTTTCCTTATTTGCTTCAAGAACACCATGAGTCACAGGGAGAAGAGAGTATTTCCTCTTTCTTTGTATCTGTAGTAGCTTCTGGGGACAATAGGTTCTCAAAAGAGAATTATGTGAATACCTGATTCATGGAAGGGTCCCACGATATTTCTTGGGTCTTGATCGCCACATTGGATTTTATGTGTCTTGGTCCTCATTTGCAAATAACTCATAATTTCCATACATGCATGAGATTTCAGAGAAGCAAGTAGCACAGATTTTCAATTTTCATTTTGTTTGCTGATGCCCAGTGTGGATAAACACAAAACACCCTGATAATGGTGTGTTTATAGTGGAGTTGCATAACATCGAGCAAGCGAACTATTCAAACAAATAAATTACGTGACTAAATAAAGTCTGAAAGTTGGGATCCACACTACGTGGCATTCATAATTTTCAACTTTATCAAAATATTTAATTGATTATCAAATGCCATTATCAAAATATTTAATTTATTATAAACCTAAGCCCTCTGTGGCAAAGACAGAAGATAGTTGCTGTTCTGGGGCCTCCTGGGTCATAGACATGATCAACAATGCCAGCAGTTCGAGCTTAGTTAACACCCGGCTACGGCACTAACAAGATGTTTCACCTTAAAAATTATATCGAGATAAAAAGATTCATTTGCAAACCCATCACATATGTATTCACAGGTGGTGGGTGTGGGTCATTGCATTTGGATTAAAAAGCAAATGTCTCTCTCTACATGAGAGGTCACTAGCTGGTATAAGGCAAAATCTTTTCACTGTTCGGCATAATTAAAATATTCCAACAGTGGTTTCAGTAATTTAAAAATCACAGTATTGTTGTAATATTTTTCTAGGCTTCAGGAGCTCACAATTGTTTGGCCCAATCAAATCTGGGAACACTAGAGAAGTTATCACCCATCAAGGTAATTACTTTCAAGTTGAAATAATTACTCTATCAATGTTAATGGTCTTTCAACTTCAATAAAGCACTCACCTGCCGATAATCACAGCTAACCTCTTGCTCTAATGCAATTCCCTCTCTATTTAGTAGGTTATATTACAGCCGTTACAGTGGTCACTTGTCCTGAACAGCTGCTGAATTTCACTTTGATCGGCTGTGAACCATAAAAAAATTGGTCATCTGTGTATGATTTCCCCCTCACCCATAAGCCCTTGCAGAGCTCAGGATATGATCTCTTGGCTGTAATAGGGTACTTCGGGGGCAGCCATCTTGTCTCAGGTAGTGGCTACTTTCCACTTGTGACAAGAGCACAGTAGTTCAATTAACTTCTGCCCTTCACTGCCATTTACAGCTTGCTGTCTCTGCTAACTGGCATATAGCCTGAATTTATGGTCCGGGCCTGTTACCGTGTGGACAAGTTCGTTTTATTTTCATATATGTATTTAACAAGGGTCTGTGGCATTCTTAGTTGCCTTTACAATTCAGTTAAAGACAAAACAACAACATACTGGAATGAAAGGGCAAGTAGCTTCCTCACCAACCGCCCCTCATATACTGATAGCCCACCCTCTGGCACAGGTAAAGCGGGCTGATGTTAATTTGTAGAATCTGTGTGCCTTGTGAAGTGTGTATGTGTGTGTGTGTGTGTCTATCTGTCTGTGTGTTATCAAGAGACCTCATGTTTTGCTGATAGGATCTCGGATGAGCAGGGTCCACTGAGCATCACGGTGGGTAAACAGAACTGCATCTAGAGAGGTAACGGCCTGATGAGGACTCTTAAAGGGGAAAGACTGAGATGTTATGGCAGAAGAGGAAATGGGTCAGTGCTAAACCTTAGGGACACAAAAAACATGATCCTGCTCCAGCTAACTTAGAAAAGAAATAGAGCCCAATCCAATACTTGGGACATTACCTGGAAATGAAATGTGTGGTATTAAGAAGCACTTAAATTGGCAAGCTCTGAATTTTGTTGCAAGGCGAGGAATGCTTAAAATATATAAAACACAAGGTATTTCATTCATGACCAAACTAGTATTGTTGCTTTGTATGCAAATCAAAACTTTTTCTACTTTTTCTACTTTTGTTCATTTCCTCCAGCTTCTGTTAGTCCAAATAGGAGGACTTCTGAAGTTTTACATCCTATTTACATTGCCATGTAGAGTTTCTAAAGTACTTTGTGTATGCCTTAATTTACTTAGCGCTTGCAATAGCCTTGTGAGTTAAGTAACATTTATTTCAGATTTGACGATTAAAGAGGAGGACGGATCTATTTCGCGTGTAAGAACATGATCATGATTTGAGGAGGAACAACTTTTGTGAAGAACCTAACATGGTCTGCAAGCAGAAGGATTCAAGAAATACTTTAGAAGTAGAATCAGTCGGATTTCGTGAAAACTGGATATGGAACTGAGGAAAGGGAAGGACTCAAAGATTATCTGGCTTGAGTAGCCAGAAAGATGATGGATCCTTTTAGTTATGGAACAGGAGGTATTAGGGAATAATAAGTAAAACTTAGAGAAAACCAGTGATAAGTAACTACTGGAACTGCCAGACAGACCTCTGCAGAACTTCCAGAAAGAATCAACCTCATACCTTCCAGCCAACCTTCCTCTGAAGATCTATATAAGACAACTTAGATAAGAGAAGATCCAGGTTCTTGAAGAGAATTTGGTAGAGAAACTTGGCCAGGTTATTCCCCTACTACTTGGGGAGAAGAAATGCGGATACAGCATGCCCCTCTCTCAAGACACAGGAGGGATATCCAAGAGAACAACTTGAAGGAATTGAGGGCATCTGCAAGAAAAGTGAGATAGACAATCTACTCTTTTCGTGAAGATTGTAACTGAGCTGAAGTGACTCGGGGTAATTCTGATGCAGCCACGAGTGTGAAGAAGCATCTTCTTAGATTCCTGTGTGATCCCAAGATTTGGGGATCATGGCTCAGCACAGAAGCTGCATCCTGCTTCTTATTCAACGAATTCTGAAGTTGTGAAGCTGGCTGGGTCTCTCTCAGCATGGAGGTAAAATACAGAAGATAGGGCTGAACAATCTGGTACTTCCCTTATTTTGTAGAATGAGTTTTCCCCAGGCTTGGAGGATGTCAAGAAAAGAATGAGTTTTTCAGTGTGATATGACCTAGTATCCGCTGACTGCTCAGGAGGTAAGACCGCAGATGTAAAAGAGGCTGTGGGGTGAAGCTCTGGGGGCAGTAATGGTGCCAGAAACTAGCCAGAGAGTGCGTTGCCTGCTTCAGGGAATGTGAAACACGGAGTTTCCCCATGCAGGATCTCCATATAACCTCACAGGAAGCACTGGCAGATGGAGAAGAACTAGATTCATGATTAAGGCTCTGCTCTTTTTTGTCCAGTTTTCTCTTTTCTCCCACAGTTCCTGGGGAACTAAAAAGGAGGGAAGAAAATAAACAAAATAAAAATATCCTTTCTTTTCTATGGTAGATTACTTAACACAAGTCAGGCTTTAGACTAGATTTTTTTTTTTTTTTTTTTTTTTTTTTTAACACTTGAAATGCATCCTGATTACCAGAACCGGGCTGGTACTTGTCACTGAATGTGGCTGGAAAACCATAGGACCTGTCCTGGAAATTAGTGATGATTGAGCAAGGGAGTCCTGGAGGAAGCTTGTTGGAATAAAGTGGTTTGAGAAAAACAAAGCTCTCTCTAAGAAGTACTTATATGAAGTTCAAGAAGACTTACGTGGTTTGTGTCTCCAGTAATACTGAGCGCAAAACGGATCCCTGATACAGATCTTTGATTGGTACCATCTTATTAGAAAAATGGGATAAAGGTAATGCAAGGCTAATGAATGAAAAGTTAATGTCAGACCCGACATCATTACAATACAACAACATGAATCGCACCAATAAGTGGTCATCGTTTTTGCGACACTTACCCTTCTCTATTTTGTAATCTTACATAAATAATGAGTAAAATAGGGGCACCTGGGTGGCTCAGTGGGTTAAGCCTCTGCCTTCGGCTCAGGTCATGATCCCAAGGTCCTGGGATCGAGCCTCACATCGGGCTCTCTGCTCAGCGGGGAGCCTGCTTCCTCCTCTCTCTCTGCCTGCCTCTCTGCCTACTTGTGATCTCTGTCTGTCAAATAAATAAATAAAATCTTTAAAAAAAATAAAAAGAATGAGTAACATAGTTACATTATAAAATGTGAAAATCTCAGCTAATAGAACTGATATAAAAAGTACAGTAATTGTTCTTATCACCAAATCTTTCTTCATTTTGGAAAGACAGTCACCACCAAAGGAGTCCTTATAGATATGTAGATCTCCTAGTGCATTTCTACTGTCTTATAAATAAGGGGAGAAAAGGCCAAGAGCCATCAAATTTTAAGAGCTAAAATTAATTAAGAACATACGTAAAGAGTAAAAATAGTTGACATTAATGTTAAACCCAAATAAAAATAGGATTAAAAACAAATGAATCACAAGGTACTCACAAACTCTCCACAATGTGGCAAGTCGGAAACATCCCATGTCCCTCCACATATCTACTTAGTGGTAAAGAGATCTGAGACAACCACAAGAGAAAATTTTGAATACGTCTTCCTTGACTTTGGGCAAGGGAGTTTGGCAACTAAAATCTAGGAAGTAGAGTTTGTAATTCTGGATTTTATTTCCAGATTGGAAGCCAACTTTTAGTGACCCATATAATTTGCTTACCCCCTCAGCACCGTATGCTTGATTCTACCCAGAAAGTGAAGTACCATCTATCTTTCAGGGTACTGGGCAAATGTATGATCTGGGCTTGATGTTTCATAGCCCTGTGGGATAAGCAGGGGTATACTGAGAGCACAGACTAACAGGTAAACCACCTTTGCCTTTAAATCCCAAGTTATTTCTGCCAGTGCGATGGCAGGTGCCAGTGAGAAAAAGCAAACAAATCTGAATGGTGGCAGCAGTATCGCCAACCTCGCCAGGAGTGTTCCCTGTAAATACCACCATGGAACTTTTGCATGCCAAGCAAGGCTAAATACAGTTTCTCTCCTGACACTGCACAATTCATCACAGAGCTAATTGGGAAGGGAATTTAAGGACTTCTACTTAAATCTTGTTTTCAGTAGTGGGGAGTACTGGTCTGAAGAGACCCTAGGAATCTAAATGTCTCTCTCTTCCCCTTAGAAGAACCTACTTGGGACCAAAGGGATGTGAAACTTTTCATGAGATTGGGAGAGAAGCTGGTGATACATTAAAACCCACACTCTTTGCATTTCTCCTCTCCTGCTGCCTCTACTGCTGCTGCTGCTGCTCCTGCCAACACATATGCTCTCCACCCCATGGAGGGCCCCCATTGCCATTTCTCCATCCATTGCCACCATCAAGAGGATTCATGCATCCATTGCACCTGTTTTATGTGGCTCTCCCAGCAACGTCCACCTGTCCATAAACAACTCTGGGGGGACGTTGGGACAAGCCAGTGATGGCACTACATCATGGGCAATTTATTGGTGGCCCCTCATGCAGAGCTAGGATACCAATAAACAAGAGACTCAATGAGACTATTTAGTGATACCTCTTGCAAGTCTGTGGATTAAACTGTAATCCTTCAATTGTGGGGATGGATCCTGTGCCTTGCCAATTAAAAATGTAGTTCTGTTGCTCTGGAGAATGCTAGCCAGAGTGGTCAGTGAAACAAAAGCTTGAAATATTTCGGACGGCAGGCACAGACAGGGAAGAAGACAGTAAAGATGTTTAACTAGTATAGGAATTAGAGAAAAACTAAGTAGAGCCAGGAAGACACTCAGAGCGATTTGAAAGGGAATCATTAGTACATGAGCAGCAGAAACCCAGAAGCAAAGAAACTTAGAAATCTGAAATGCCCAGAAGTAATAAAGTGTGCCTCAGACTTGATTACTCAACTTCCCCTTCAGTCTCTGCTCTGCCCAAGGGTCCAGTCTCGTGGTAGCCTTCAACAATACAGCTGACTGTAGTATTGAGTATTGGCATACTGAATATAGTGCTCAATGACCATTTGCCAAATTGGATTGAATTGTCAATAATCTGTTCTTGACCCTGAAGGTTCATTGCACTGGTTTAAAGAAGTCATGCTGTTCTGAACAGGAAGGGATGGGTTTAAGTGACAGGAGGAAGGATTTGGATAGGATTAAAAATAAAATTCTTCTCTGATGGTAAGGAATTGGAATTACATGGTAGAACCCCCTTCTTTAAATATCTTTATTTATTATTATTATTATTATTTTTAATGCTCAAACACGTTCTCTTGGGATGTAGGAATGTCTGAAGCTCAAAGACTATAGTTTATTTTTCTGATTCTTTCTTTCAAAGATGTCAGCCCATAAAGAGTCACAGTGGTGTCCTGCCCTGGAAATCTGGCTTGCTAATCACAATGTCTGAACACTGGTCCGACTGGTCTATGGGAGATGTCCTTGATTGCTTAACAAGCTCTAATTGGGCTTTTCCTAACGACCCTAATGAAATCTTTTCTCAGGATTCTCAGGGCCAGAGATCCAGATCGGGGGGGGGGGGGTTATTCTGTACACACACACACACACAGATGCAAACATTATAAAATAGGGTGGAAATAGTACTGTTTGCTGATCATTCTGGCTATCCTCTTTAGCATTGCGCAAGGATTACTCTTTGGAAAATGGAAGAGCATAGCAACACTGGGCTGCCAGGTAGGGGCTGTGTTGGGCCCACGGATAAAGGTGCTTAAAGATGCTTAAAGCTTGGAGCAATAGGCCTTCCTCTCTTTTAGTAACTTTTCAGAGGGATAAAAACAGAACCCGGCAGATTTAATACAAGACAGAGTTCATTGTATACTTTAAATCTTGTGTTGTGAGATGAAACTAGCTATGAAAGAATGATGTAGAGGGTATTCCATACGAGAATTCCAGTAGAATTGTTTTAGGAAATTAAATGTTTAGGCTCAGGCCTCTAAAAGCCATATTTTAAAATCAGAGGTTTAATTATTGCAATATTAGTGCCTTTAATAAAAATATATTTAAGTTAAAGCGTGTCATTCAGAAAGCTGTCAAGAGCTTTTTAGTATTTTACTTTAATTTTTAGGATGTTGCTTTCAGGTAGAAGTTTAGAACACGAAGTCCAACAATGTGGTAAGAAGTCATAGATTTCTCCATGGATCACATATCAACTAAAAAAGATCTGCACTTAAGAACACTGCTTCTAATGCTTATAGTAAAGGCTCTAGGAAGATGTAATGTGAAAGATAGTTAAATATAACATAAAAAATAAAGTATCAGTTCTGAATTCTAAATAAAATGAAGACAAATACTATCTCTTTAATTCACAGGCTGCTTATTTTTTAGTCATATGAAGAAAATTGAATATAAGGAGAGGGAGAAGATACTATACTTTAAACTATTCATTTATAACTGTTTCTTTCAGAGTTTTATTACAATATGTTTTCTCAGTATTATTTAGATATTTTGATAAAGCTGATACTCTATAAGATAACCTTCAGGTATATTTGGGTGCCTAGACTGGGAACACAGGAGCATGGTCTGCTTTTTGAAAAATGCTTTATTCTGTCTATTTTTAAGGTTTTGCCACATCTTAAAAATCGCATGTATTTAACTGCTAAGACCACAAGTTTCATCTTTTCCATGAAGACTCTTCAGTTTGAGAGTTTTCTGCTGACCTCTCAGAGCATTTTTTGACTAATTCTTGGTAGTTGATATTCTCTCTTATATTGTGGTTTACGGCTTGGTGGGTGGTGGGCAGAGTTTGGGACCTGAATCACCATGTGGTGGATATTATAGCCTATCATGCACTACTTCTCTGACTTTTTTCTCATGTTCAATTCTCATCTCTGCCGTATGATAAAAAAGAAAGCTCTCCGATAAAAGAACCATCCTATTTCCCTATTTCCCATAGAACATCAGCACATACCAGGTGGAAAGAAAGCTCTCAGAAGATGCTAGTGAACTCAATTAAATTATTTTATGGGCGAGATGATCAACCCAAGAAAATAAGTTATGGTGCATGTGATATCTATACCTATATCTATATCTATATCTGTATCTATATCTATATCTATATCTATATTTATATCATCCAGATAGATCTAGAAATTTTAACTTTTTTTCTCAAAGAGCCAATCATATCATATCTATCTATATCTATATCTGTTCTGAATCTGTATCTATATATGTGTCTGTACCAAATCTGTATCTGTATCTATATCCGTATCTGTCTAATTTTATCTATGTTTCATCCCCCTGAGAGATACAGAGACATATTTAGTATCCCCATTTAATGGATCACACAAAGAGAGGTTCGCTTATTTGCTTGAGGTAATACAAATTAATCGTGGCCTGGAAACTGGTCTCCAATGTCCCTTATACTCAGTTCCATATCTTCCCTGTGACTACACTGCTCTTTTTCACATGTGAAAGATTTTAGTGTATTTAAGTTCTAACTGAAAAAAAAAAAAAAAGATAAGCTGGATAAAGAATAAATTTCAACATATTAACCAGATACTTTAAGCATCTGTTACTCTCTTTTCCTAAGTTCTTACCGTCACGGTGAAAGCATGCACAGTAGAGACGTTCAATGTTGGATCATCGGGTCTTTCTTGGTAGACCACATGGTATTGGGAGATTATGCCGTTGGGAGAGTCTGGCTTCGTCCAGTTCAGCAGAACCGAATGAGCACTGGTGGCTTGTGCCCAAGGTGCTGGCAGATACTGAGGTGGGGCTTCCAGGGTCCGTGCTGATGACCACAGACTCTCCACTGACCCCCTGGAGTTGTGGGCTCTGACTCGGTATTCGTAGAGCGTGAAAGGCATCAGAGTATCCGAAGCATCGGTGAATTCAAGGGCTCCTTCTGTCCAGACAAACAAAAGGGACTCGTCTTCAATGCCAGCAGGACGTCTGAAAGGAGACCAGGAAGGCAATCAGGGACAGCTGTACACTTCAAAGGAAGGTTTGCACATAGAGGAAGAAATTGCTTTTCAGAAGAATTTATCCATTCAACTGCTCCTTTCCGGTGTCATAATGAAGACCAGAAGGAAGAGGGCACAAGAAACCTGAGTCAATATCATTTTTTAAGAGCGTTTTTTAAAATACATATTTGGCTAATCATAAAGAATGTATATATTTCCTAGAAAACATGGAAAACACAGAAGAAATAAAGACATTCAAACTGTGCAGCACCATCCATAATTACATTTTATTGTATTGCCTTAGAAATTTTTCCTTAAAAACACCTGCCTATGTCGTATATAGAAACACATACATTATTTAGAAACTTAAAAAAATCAGAAGCATAGATGTAAGCACTATTAAGACATTTAAAAAATATTTCTGGGGGCACCTGGGTGGCTCAGTGGGTTAAAGCTTCTGCCTTTGGCTCAGGTCATGATCCCAGGGTCCTGGGATCGAGCCTCACATCGGGCTCTCTGCTCAGCGGGGAGCCTGCTTCCTTCTCCCTCTCCGCCTGCCTCTCTGCCTACTTGTGATCTCTGTCTGTCAAATAAATAAATAGATTAAAAAAATATTTCTGGATCTTTGTATGTTTATATGTATGTGAAGTGTATGCATGTGCACATGAATTATATTGCACAATTTTATTTTTTGCACATCTGGAAATCACACTATATAGAATTACTGGAAGTTGACATTATTGGGAATTCGTACCCTTCTGTAGTAGCTGGACTGCAGTAAGTATTCCGATTGTTTCATCTCCCTGTACCCACGTCTATTGCTAATGTCTCCTAAACTCACTCTGAACTTGGCCGTATGACTCTCATTGGTCAACATGACACTAGCACACATGACGAATGCAGAGACCTGAAAAGTGTTTACACATTGAGGGAGACCCTCTTACTGCTCCTAGAACAACAAGGTCTTTGTGTGAAAAAAACCCTGGCTAGCATCGTGAAGGAAGAAGAATGATGAAGAGAAGCCCACGGTTCTAATTCTTTTACCTTGCACAATGTTATTTTGCATCTGCTTCTAGGATACTTTCTGAAAGGTGTTTTCTTTTTTTAAAAATATTCTTTTCTTTTCTTTTCTTTTCTTTTTTTTTTTCCTTTTTCTTTCTTCCTTTTTGAACCTCTTTTTATCCCCTTTCTCCCCACTCACGATTTTGGATCTCTTCTAATTTGGTTAAAGCATATTTTCCTGGGGTTGTTGCCACCCTTTTAGTATTTTACTTGCCCCTTCATTTACTCTTATCTGGACAAAATGACAAGACGTAAAAATTCAACACAAAAAAAAGAACAAGAGGCAGTACCGAAGGCTAGGGACCTAATCAATACAGACATCGGTAATATGTCAGATCTAGAGTTCAGAATGACAATTCTCAAGGTTCTAGCCGGGCTCGAAAAAGGCATGGAAGATATTAGAGAAACCCTCTCGAGAGATATAAAAGCCCTTTCTGGAGAAATAAAAGAACTAAAATCTAACCAAGGTGAAATCAAAAAAGCTATTAATGAGGTGCAATCAAAAATGGAGGCTCTAACTGCTAGGATAAATGAGGCAGAAGAAAGAATTAGTGATATAGAAGACCAAATGACAGAGAATAAAGAAGCTGAGCAAAAGAGGGACAAACAGCTACTGGACCACGAGGGGAGAATTCGAGAGATAAGTGACACCATAAGATGAAACAACATTAGAATAATTGGGATTCCAGAAGAAGAAGAAAGTGAGAGGGGAGCAGAAGGTATACTGGAGAGAATTATTGGGGAGAATTTCCCCAATATGGCAAAGGGAACGAGCATCAAAATTCAGGAGGTTCAGAGAATGCCCCTCAAAATCAATAAGAATAGGCCCACACCCCGTCACCTAATAGTAAAATTTACAAGTCTCAATGACAAAGAGAAAATCCTGAAAGCAGCCCGGGAAAAGAAGTCTGTAACATACAATGGTAAAAATATTAGATTGGCAGCTGACTTATCCACAGAGACCTGGCAGGCCAGAAAGAGCTGGCATGATATTTTCAGAGCACTAAACGAGAAAAACATGCAGCCAAGAATACTATATCCAGCTAGGCTATCATTGAAAATAGAAGGAGAGATTAAAAGCTTCCAGGACAAACAACAACTGAAAGAATTTGCAAACACCAAACCAGCTCTACAGGAAATATTGAAAGGGGTCCTCTAAGCAAAGAGAGAGCCTACAAGTGGTAGATCAGAAAGGAACAGAGACCATATACAGTAACAGTCACCTTACAGGCAATACAATGGCACTAAATTCATATCTCTCAATAGTTACCCTGAATGTGAATGGGCTAAATGCCCCTGTCAAAAGACACAGGGTATCAGAATGGATAAAAAAACAAAACCCATCTATATGTTGCCTCCAAGAAACACATTTTAAGCCCGAAGACACCTCCAGATTTAAAGTGAGGGGGTGGAAAAGAATTTACCATGCTAATGGACATCAGAAGAAAGCAGGAGTGGCAATCCTTATATCAGATCAATTAGATTTTAAGCCAAAGACTATAATAAGAGATGAGGAAGGACACTATATCATACTCAAAGGGTCTGTCCAACAAGAAGATTTAACAATTTTAAATATCTATGCCCCCAATGTGGGAGCAGCCAACTATATAAACCAATTAATAACAAAATCAAAGAAACACATCAACAATCATACAATAATAGTAGGGGACTTTAACACTCCCCTCACTGAAATGGACAGGTCATCCAAGCAAAAGATCAGCAAGGAAATAAAGGCCTTAAATGACACACTGGACCAGATGGACATCACAGATATATTCAGAATATTTCATCCCAAAGCAACAGAATACACATTCTTCTCTAGTGCACATGGAACATTCTCCAGAATAGATCACATCCTCGGTCCTAAATCAGGACTCAACCGGTATCAAAAGATTGGGATCATTCCCTGCATATTTTCAGACCACAATGCTCTAAAGCTAGAACTCAACCACAAAAGGAAGTTTGGAAAGAACCCAAATACATGGAGACTAAACAGTATCCTTCTAAAGAATGAATGGGTCAACCGGGAAATTAAAGAAGAATTGAAAAAAATCATGGAAACAAATGATAATGAAAATACAACGGTTCAAAATCTGTGGGACACAACAAAGGCAGTCCTGAGAGGAAAATATATAGCGGTACAAGCCTTTCTCAAGAAACAAGAAAGGTCTCAGGTACACAACCTAACCCTACACCTAAAGGAGCTGGAGAAAGAACAAGAAAGAAACCCTAAGCCCAGCAGGAGAAGAGAAATCATAAAGATCAGAGCAGAAATCAATGAAATAGAAACCAAAAAAACAATAGAACAAATCAACGAAACTAGGAGCTGGTTCTTTGAAAGAATTAATAAAATTGATAAACCCCTGGCCCGACTTATCAAAAAGAAAAGAGAAAGGACCCAAATAAATAAAATCATGAATGAAAGAGGAGAGATCACAACTAACACCAAAGAAATACAAACTATTATAAGAACATACTATGAGCAACTCTACGGCAATAAATTTGACAATCTGGAAGAAATGGATGCATTCCTAGAAACATATAAACTACCACAACTGAACCAGGAAGAAATAGAAAGCCTGAACAGACCCATAACCAGTAAGGAGATTGAAACAGTCATTAAAAATCTCCAAACAAACAAAAGCCCAGGGCCAGACGGCTTCCCGGGGGAATTCTACCAAACATTTAAAGAAGAACTAATTCCTATTCTCCTGAAACTGTTCCAAAAAATAGAAATGGAAGGAAAACTTCCAAACTCATTTTATGAGGCCAGCATCACCTTGATCCCAAAGCCAGACAAGGATCCCACCAAAAAAGAGAGCTATAGACCGATATCCTTGATGAACACAGATGCGAAAATACTCAACAAAATACTAGCCAATCGGATTCAACAGTACATTAAAAAGATTATTCACCACGACCAAGTGGGATTTATTCCAGGGCTGCAAGGTTGGTTCAACATCCGCAAATCAGTCAATGTGATACAACACATCAATAAAAGTAAGAACAAGAACCATATGATACTCTCAATAGATGCTGAAAAAGCATTTGACAAAGTACAACATCCCTTCCTGATCAAAACTCTTCAAAGTGTAGGGATAGAGGGCACATACCTCAATATCATCAAAGCCATCTATGAAAAACCCACCGCAAATATCATTCTCAATGGAGAAAAACTGAAAGCTTTTCCGCTAAGGTCAGTAACACGGCAGGGATGTCCATTATCACTACTGCTATTCAACATCGTACTAGAGGTCCTAGCCTCAGCAATCAGACAACAAAAGGAAATTAAAGGCATCCAAATCGGCAAAGAAGAAGTCAAATTATCACTCTTCGCAGATGATATGATACTATATGTGGAAAACCCAAAAGACTCCACTCCAAAACTGCTAGAACTTATACAGGAATTCAGTAAAGTGTCAGGATATAAAATCAATGCACAGAAATCAGTTGCATTTCTCTACACCAACAGCAAGACAGAAGAAAGAGATATTAAGGAGTCAATCCCATTTACAATTGCATCCAAAACCATAAGATACCTAGGAATAAACCTAACCAAAGAGACACAGAATCTATACTCAGAAAACTATAAAGTACTCATGAAAGAAATTGAGGAAGACACAAAGAAATGGAAAAATGTTCCATGCTCCTGGATTGGAAGAATAAATATTGTGAAAATGTCTATGCTACCTAAAGCAATCTACACATTTAATGCAATTCCTATCAAAGTACCATCCATCTTTTTCAAAGAAATGGAACAAATAATGCTAAAATCTATATGGAACCAGAAAAGACCTCGAATAGCCAAAGGGATATTGAAAAAGAAAGCCAACGTTGGTGGCATCACAATTCCGGACTTCAAGCTCTATTACAAAGCTGTCATCATCAAGACAGCATGGTACTGGCACAAAAACAGACACATAGATCAATGGAACAGAATAGAGAGCCCAGAAATAGACCCTCAAATCTATGGTCAACTAATCTTCGACAAAGCAGGAAAGAATGTCCAATGGAAAAAAGACAGCCTTTTCAATAAATGGTGCTGGGAAAATTGGACAGCCACATGCAGAAAAATGAAATTGGACCATTCCCTTACACCACACACAAAAATAGACTCAAAATGGATGAAGGACCTCAATGTACGAAAGGAATCCATCAAAATCCTTGAGGAGAACACGGGCAGCAACCTCTTCGACCTCTGCCGCAGCAACATCTTCCTAGGAACAACGCAAAAGGCAAGGGAAGCAAGGGAAAAAATGAACTACTGGGATTTCATCAAGATCAAAAGCTTTTGCACAGCAAAGGAAACAGTTAACAAAATCAAAAGACAACTGACAGAATGGGAGAAGATATTTGCAAACGACATATCAGATAAAGGACTAGTGTCCAGAATCTATAAAGAACTTAGCAAACTCAACACCCAAAGAACAAATAATCCAATCAAGAAATGGGCAGAAGACATGAACAGACATTTCTGCAAAGAAGACATCCAGATGGCGAACAGACACATGAAAAAGTGCTCCATATCACTCGGCATCAGGGAAATACAAATCAAAACCACAATGAGATATCACCTCACACCAGTCAGAATGGCTAAAATCAACAAGTCAGGAAATGACAGATGCTGGCGAGGATGCGGAGAAAGGGGAACCCTCCTACACTGTTGGTGGGAATGCAAGCTGGTGCAGCCACTCTGGAAAACAGCATGGAGGTTCCTCAAAATGTTGAAAATAGAACTGCCCTATGACCCAGCAATTGCACTATTGGGTATTTACCCTAAAGATACAAATGTAGTGATCCAAAGGGACACATGCACCCGAATGTTTATAGCAGCAATGTCCACAATAGCCAAACTATGGAAAGAACCTAGATGTCCATCAACAGATGAATGGATCAAGAAGATGTGGTATATATACACAATGGAATACTATGCAGCCATCAAAAGAAATGAAATCTTGCCATTTGCAACAACATGGATGGAACTAGAGCGTATCATGCTTAGCGAAATAAGTCAAGCAGAGAAAGACAACTATCATATGATCTCCCTGATATGAGGAAGTGGTGATGCAACATGGAGGCTTAAGTGAGTAGAAGAAGAATAAATGAAACAAGATGGGATTGGGAGGGAGACAAACCATAAGTGACTCTTAATTTCACGAAACAAACTGAGGGTTGCCGGGGGGAGGGGGTTTGGGAGAAGGGGGTGGGATTATGGACATTGGGGAGGGTATGTGATTTGGTGAGTGCTGTGAAGTGTGTAAACCTGGTGATTCACAGACCTGTACCCCTGGGGATAAAAATATATGTTTATAAAAAATAAAAAATTAAAAACTCTCAAAAAAAAAAAATGTTTTGAATTCACATCTTGCCTGTCATGCATCTTCTCTTCATCTGAATTTTCTCTTCTTTAATTAAGCCATTACCCTTCAAAGTAAGGACCGTTTTTTCTTGTGTTCATCAACAAACCTTTACTGAGCAAACCTTTACTGGTTATTCTATGCTTAAACTATAATATACACCACACTTTATACCAGGAGCAGAAGTACGCATTCTTTCTCTAAAGGAATTCAAGGATGAGTCGAGAAGATAAAGCTACATGCAAATTAATGAAAATAACATGATAAATTATATCACACGAATTTGCTCTAGAAGATCTTTAAAGGGCAAAAATCAAATTCCTTTTAGATGTCTTCTCCAAGACCTAATAAAATTTACATTACGCTCAAAAAATCCTCAGAAGCCTGAGGAAGGGATTCTTCAGTCCCATCTGTAGATTTGACTGATATAAAAACTAAGGCCCATGCATACTATTTGATACTCAATATATAGAACATAAAACATCTAAGCAAGAGAAATGGATTTCTCAGTTGTTAGTATAGCTCCAATATCTGATGTTTCATTTGGAACAGTTATTTGCTCACCTGGATATAAAATCATGATAAAACAACAACAACAACAAAAACAACAACAAAAATCCCACAAATAAAAAAATTAAAAAAAAAAAAATCTGGTTAGCTGCAGACCTAATCAGAAGGGAAAACTCTTGAGGAATCATGGTTGGTCTATTTCTGTATTCCCAGACTCTGAGCCCTGTAGATTCTGTAATTTTTTTTTTTTTTTGAAGAAGTGGCCAAAAGACATGTAATTCCATGACTTCTCTGCATTTTTGCCTCATCTCTATTAACTCTTTTTACCTACCAGGGTAGTATTCCAGGTTGGGGAAGAATGTACCCAAGAGATGACCCTCTCCTCTCCTACTCAGCTTCTGCTCTGTAGTTGAGAGAGACTGATGGATAAGGCAGTATTTTCCAGGCCGTTAGGAGTATTTAATGAACATGCTCTTCAGATGCCAGGATAGTCACATGCTGCCATATCAGATTAGCCATCAAAATGGAAAGGGTTATTAAGGCAAAGTAAATGACAGTACCTCTCACAAAAAGGCAGGATATTTAAAATCTCTGGCTTTGGGAATTTGATGATCCTCAAGTTGATAAATCACAATGACCTAAGCATGAGCAATGATAAGTCTCCCGCTGGAGACCATAGAGGCTTCCTAGATACCTCTCAGTGACCTGCAATTAAGTTTCGGCAACCCACCTCATTATTCCTCGCTACCACGCGAGGGCCAGATTCTGCACTCAGTGTCGGTTTGCAGGGTTTGGCCTTTGTACTTGCTGCAGATACTAGGTACCAGGTGTGTCATTGGGAGGGATCCATTCTAATGAGGACCACAGGGCTCACAGCCAAGGACTCCTCTCTGAGTTTTTAAAAGGTGTTTGCAAGGAACATAATACAGCAAACAAACATAAACTTCTATGGGGAAATAAAATTGTCTGTTTTGTCTGGCTTCAACCTTTCTATGACAATTCAATTAATTTTTATTAAACTCTCATGAATTTCCACATTGAGGGCTAGCTGTGGTTGTGACATTCTTTTAAAAATTGCCTGAAAGCACGAATTTTAAAAAATCTGTGCTATGTGAAAGATTAAATATTATGTAAGCTTCAAGTTTATCTACCAAAACAATTAAAAGATGTAACCTGGTTAAGTACTTCTTGTTACTATTGAATACTCAATAAAGTTACATTATATTGAGGTAAATACTCCATCTATGGTATTAAAGAATAGAATCTCTTCAGGTCTGGATGAACTTTGAACAGAAGAAGTTAAGTAGATGGCAATTATTCTCAATTTATTTAAGATTTAGGCTTCAACTGTTCATTTAACTGGAAGTGTTTCCTCCTGAACCTTCTGCGTTTAGGGAAATCACATTTTCAGTTCTCTCTGAATAGCCAAATGGTTATTCTATGCTTAAACTCACTTGGGAGATATTTCAATAATGAACGCTCTTTTCCAACTAGAATTAATTTAAGGCTGCTTAACACTAAGAAAAAAACAAAAATAAGTATTAAAATTAGCAACCATCTATTTTAAAAGATTCACACTTACGTTTTCTTACTGTAGTACAATCTTAAAAATAAAAAAACAAAACTCCTTATTCCTGTATTTCTGCAACAATTCTTAGCACTTGTCTTCACACACAACCAAAGCAAAATCCTGTAACTCAGTTCATTTCCCATAGCAATTTCAGATTATGAAAGTGCCACTCTCAATTTATGAAGAATAATTAAGAATACTAATTTAAATATAAAACCCAAAACACCTGTAGTCTGAGTAGATAAGTTGTAGGTCTAGGCCTACAACCACTTGAATAGATGATAGTGGGCAAAACTCACATGTACACTCAGTTTCCATTTCACTTTGTGAACTGGAGTTAATAACCTTATAGTGTATGATGTCCTAGCATTTTGGTAAGAATTATATCAAATTATGCACATGGAAATCCACTAGGTTAAACATAACACATGATATAAATGAAGTTATCATAGAAATGGCGTCCAAAGCTGCTTTTGGGAAGACAAATCCAGCAGTCACGTGAAGGCTGCATTGAATGGGAACAGGTATGTCACATGGTGATTGAATGCCAACAGGTAGTCACACAGTGAAGAGGTCATCTCAACAGACCCCATGAGAATAAAGATAGATCCTGAACTACAATTGATGGTAGAGGAAATGGGAACACAGGTGATTTACCAAATACCATTGAAGGTTGAATCATCCGGCTTCGTGGAGTGAGTAGATACTCTGGTGTTGGGGGATGAGATGTTAAAGATCATTTAAAAGTGTTAAGACATAATCCCACTTAGAATGGTAGTGATTTGCCACCCAACTGGCCTGTGCTTACTCTTCCAGCTTCCTGTTCCAAATTTCTATTCCATCTGATATTCCAGTCATAATCAAATGCTTGTCTACAGTTCCCTTCTATTCCATGATGGTTCATGCTTCCACGGCTCTGCTATGTCAGTCTGGTTCTACAATTCCTCGTCACACACTTTTTTTCATCCCCCCCTTCTATAGGTTAACTCCAATTCATCTTTTAAGCTCCACCACAGTCACTTTCTCCAGGAAGTCTTCTCCTTGCTTCTCTCTCAGATAGAATTATCATGTTCTCTTTTGTGCTAAGTCTTTTTTCAGCTGATTCACTTGTAACAACGATAATGTATTTTCTTTCTTTTCTATCTCCTATACCATACTGCAAGCTCCTTGAAGGTGAAGACTCTCTCTTATTTATTTGTGTATTCTCAGCCCCTAGGGAAGCATGACATACTATAATAAGCAGTAATTATTTTGTAAGCAATGACTGGGTTATGTCCATCATCCATCACCCATGGTTGACAAGGAGAGACCAAAATTCTCTGAAACCCGGTTAACTAGAAAAAATGTTCCCATTATTAATTTGTTGTTTCTGAGCAATAACCCTTTCCTTCAATAATGGTTTTATGATGGTGGACCTGGGACTCTGCAATGGCATTTCTGCTTTCTCGGTTGAGTCTATGTTGAGCTCTGCCAATAGGGGGCGCCACAGGGAGCTCAGAAGACTGAAACCGAAAAAGTAACTGGCTCCTTATTCTTTGCTTCCTGTTTGCTTGCTGATTATGTAAGCATCTCTCCAGCCAGGATTTTTCACCCTGAAAGTAATAAATCCTTCCTCCTTATGAGAAGTTTGAATATAAAATTTTAACAACACTTGGAAAAACTAGCTTTATCTCCTGCCTTCTTCCCAGACACCTGAATCAGTTGGAAGCTGACTCCTCCTCAAGTGTCTGCATGGGGCTGGGGGTGGGAGTGGGAGCTCTCCCCTCTAGTTACTAAGTTTTTAAGAATTCTAGCTGTCTCAGTCCCAAGGGTAGTACGTGTTTCCTGCAGTTGTCACCTGCATGATATCTTAGAGCTCACTTTTTATCCCTCCAGTTACCTAGTTAACAAATTTACAACTACTTAACAATTCTGTATGTTAAACTCAGTTCAAATAACCATTGTGGTTTCTGTTTCCCAATCAGAACTTGCCACAGGGAGTGATGATGGTGTTTACAGAAAGAGAGAAATAGGAAAATCATAAACAGGGTGAGGATTGATTTGCATCTGGACTAACAATTTATTATTGTCTTTATCATGCCATATGATATGTTTGTAGTGAAAAGTAATTAGAAAATATGGATGAGCAAAAACACAAGTACAGGCAGTCCTCAACTTACGACAGCTTGACTTATAATTTTTTTTTACTTTATGACTACGTGAAAGTGATACGCATTCAGTAGAAAATGTACTTCACATTCTGAGTTTTTATCTTTTCCCAGGATAGCAGTATGCCCTAAGATACACTTTCAGAATTTGGGGCAGTGGCAGTGAGTGGCAGGTTTTGTCAGCCGCACAATCACAGGGTAAACAACTGACACATTTACAACCTTCCTGTAGCGACACAAACATTCCATTTTATACTTTTAGTACAGAGTTCAATAAATTACACGAGATGTTCAACACTTTATTCTAAAATAAGATTAAAACACTATAAAATTTATTATAAAATATAAAAATAACAAAAATATTATTTGTTAGATGATTTTGCCCAACTGGAGGATAATGGAAGTGTTTTGAACACATCTAAAATGGGCCAGGTTGAGTCATGATGTTTGGTAAGTTAGGTGTATTTTTATTTTTTTAAGATTTTACTTATTTATTTGAGAGACAAAGTGAGAGCACAAGTGGGGGAGGAGAAGAAGGAGAGGGACAAGCAGACTGGTGAGCATGTGGAGCCAGACACGGTACTTGATCATGACCTGAGCGGAAATCAAAAGTCCAGTGCTATTTCAAATGAGCCACCCAGGGGCCCCTGGTATGCTAGATGTATTAAATATATATATATTTTAAAAGGTTTTAATTACAGGGACGCCTGGGTGGCTCAGTTGGTTAAGCAGCTGCCTTCGGCTCAGGTCATGATCCCAGCGTCCTGGGATCGAGTCCCGCATTGGGCTCCTTGCTCAGCAGGGAGCCTGCTTCTCCCTCTGCCTCTGTCTGCCATTCTGTCTGCCTGTGCTCGCTCTCTCCCTCTCTCTCTGATAAATAAATAAAAATCTAAAAAAAGAAAAAAAGATTTTTTTTTTAAAAGAGTTATTTATTTATTTGATAGACAGAAATCACAAGGAGGCAGAGAGGCAGGCAGAGAGAGGAGGAAGCAGGCTCCCTGCCGAGCAGAGAGCCCGATGCGGGACTCGATCCCAGGACCCTGGGATCACGACCTGAGCCGAAGGCAGAGGCTTTAACCCACTGAGCCACCCAGGCGTCCCGAAAAAAAGATTTTAATTATTTATTTGACAGAGATCAAAAGTAGGCAGAGAAGCAGGCAGAAACAGAGGAGGAAGCAGGCTCGCTGCTGAGCAGGGAGTCCAATGCAGGACTCAATCCCAGGACCCTGCGATCATGACCTGAGCTGAAAGTAGAGGCTTTAACCCACTGAGTCATGCAGGTGCTCCTTAAACACATTTTTGACTGATAGTATTTTCAACTTACAATGGATTTATTGCGATATAACCATAGTAAGTTGAGGAGGATCTGTATTTAAAAGGATTGTGCTTGGGGCACCTGGGTGGCTCACTTAGTTAAAGGTCTGCCTTTGGCTCAGGTCATGATCCCAGAGTCCTGGGGTCAAGCCTGCATTGGGCTCCCTGGCCTGCTTCTCCTTCTGCCCCTCCCTCTTCTTGTGCTTTCTCTTTCTCAAATAACTAAATAAAAATCTTTAAAAAAATAAAAATAAAAAAGGGTTGTGCTTAACTTATCTCTGGGAGATTAGCATTGTTCAGTTATTTTGTTGTTTCCAGACATTTTTATGCACATATAAATGTAAAGAAATATTCTATATATTTAAAGAAAAACAGAATCATCCTTGGCATGCTGTTGTACAATCTGCTTCTTTTATTATCACGAATCTTTTTCCTTATCCTTAAATATTTGTAACAGCCAGATTCGTCTCGTCTTCCTAAATCATGGCACATCTTTTTTTTTTTTTTAATTTTTTATTTTTTATAAACATATATTTTTATCCCCAGGGGTACAGGTCTGTGAATCACCAGGTTTACACACTTCACAGCACTCACCAAATCACATACCCTCCCCAATGTCCATAATCCCACCCCCTTCTCCCAAACCCCCTCCCCCCGGCAACCCTCAGTTTGTTTTGTGAGATTAAGAGTCACTTATGGTTTGTCTCCCTCCCAATCCCATCTTGTTTCATTTATTCTTCTTCTACCCACTTAAGCCTCCATGTTGCATCACCACTTCCTCATATCAGGGAGATCATATGATAGTTGTCTTTCTCTGCTTGACTTATTTCGCTAAGCATGATACGCTCTAGTTCCATCCATGTTGTTGCAAATGGCAAGATTTCATTTCTTTTGATGGCTGCATAGTATTCCATTGTGTATATATACCACATCTTCTTGATCCATTCATCTGTTGATGGACATCTAGGTTCTTTCCATAGTTTGGCTATTGTGGACATTGCTGCTATAAACATTCGGGTGCATGTGTCCCTTTGGATCACTACATTTGTATCTTTAGGGTAAATACCCAATAGTGCAATTGCTGGGTCATAGGGCAGTTCTATTTTCAACATTTTGAGGAACCTCCATGCTGTTTTCCAGAGTGGCTGCACCAGCTTGCATTCCCACCAACAGTGTAGGAGGGTTCCCCTTTCTCCGCATCCTCGCCAGCATCTGTCATTTCCTGACTTGTTGATTTTAGCCATTCTGACTGGTGTGAGGTGATATCTCATTGTGGTTTTGATTTGTATTTCCCTGATGCCGAGTGATATGGAGCACTTTTTCATGTGTCTGTTCGCCATCTGGATGTCTTCTTTGCAGAAATGTCTGTTCATGTCTTCTGCCCATTTCTTGATTGGATTATTTGTTCTTTGGGTGTTGAGTTTGCTAAGTTCTTTATAGATTCTGGACACTAGTCCTTTATCTGATATGTCGTTTGCAAATATCTTCTCCCATTCTGTCAGTTGTCTTTTGATTTTGTTAACTGTTTCCTTTGCTGTGCAAAAGCTTTTGATCTTGATGAAATCCCAGTAGTTCATTTTTTCCCTTGCTTCCCTTGCCTTTTGCGTTGTTCCTAGGAAGATGTTGCTGCGGCAGAGGTCGAAGAGGTTGCTGCCCGTGTTCTCCTCAAGGATTTTGATGGATTCCTTTCGTACATTGAGGTCCTTCATCCATTTTGAGTCTATTTTTGTGTGTGGTGTAAGGGAATGGTCCAATTTCATTTTTCTGCATGTGGCTGTCCAATTTTCCCAGCACCATTTATTGAAAAGGCTGTCTTTTTTCCATTGGACATTCTTTCCTGCTTTGTCGAAGATTAGTTGACCATAGATTTGAGGGTCTATTTCTGGGCTCTCTATTCTGTTCCATTGATCTATGTGTCTGTTTTTGTGCCAGTACCATGCTGTCTTGATGATGACAGCTTTGTAAT
This sequence comes from Mustela lutreola, assembly GCF_030435805.1. Lineage (NCBI taxonomy): Eukaryota > Metazoa > Chordata > Mammalia > Carnivora > Mustelidae > Mustela > Mustela lutreola. The sequence goes on from NC_081303.1 coordinate 60,483,125, forward strand.
AGAGCTTGAAGTCCGGAATTGTGATGCCACCAACGTTGGCTTTCTTTTTCAATATCCCTTTGGCTATTCGAGGTCTTTTCTGGTTCCATATAGATTTTAGCATTATTTGTTCCATTTCTTTGAAAAAGATGGATGGTACTTTGATAGGAATTGCATTAAATGTGTAGATTGCTTTAGGTAGCATAGACATTTTCACAATATTTATTCTTCCAATCCAGGAGCATGGAACATTTTTCCATTTCTTTGTGTCTTCCTCAATTTCTTTCATGAGTACTTTATAGTTTTCTGAGTATAGATTCTGTGTCTCTTTGGTTAGGTTTATTCCTAGGTATCTTATGGTTTTGGATGCAATTGTAAATGGGATTGACTCCTTAATATCTCTTTCTTCTGTCTTGCTGTTGGTGTAGAGAAATGCAACTGATTTCTGTGCATTGATTTTATATCCTGACACTTTACTGAATTCCTGTATAAGTTCTAGCAGTATTGGAGTGGAGTCTTTTGGGTTTTCCACATATAGTATCATATCATCTGCGAAGAGTGATAATTTGACTTCTTTATTGTACATCTAGGATGACTTCCTACTTTTATCATGCTTGATATTTAACACAGGACTTCCACATACTTTACTTCATTTAATTCTTACAAAATTCTAGGAGGTTATTCTTTATGTTTATTAGCCTAACTTTACATAAAAATGAAGCTTGAGGAATATAATGACTTCCCCAAGGTCACATAACTTTTAAGTATTTGACCAGCACCTGAAGTCATATCTTCTGTCTACAAATGCCAAGCTCTCTCCACTTTTTCACACTGCTTTTCTGTTTTACCCGAAAGTTGCAATGGCTTACATTGCTTCCAAATAAAAAATCTAAACTCTTAGCCTAGTATTTCAAGTCTTCTAAAATCTACTATCAAGCTGGTTGTCAAAATTCTCCCTATAAATAACAAAGGGTCCAGCCAAGCTTGACCATCACTTGAACACTATGACTTTAGCATTGGGAATTTGGTTCATTCTATTAATTTTATTCACCTGAGATATCTTTGCCATCAGGCTCTGCTTATTAAAATCCTGTCCACTATAAATGAAATAGAAAACAAAATCCTGAAAGGGACCAGATGATACATGAAGATTTCGTATAGATGGCATTTCAAGTCAGTGAATTATAAAATAATGTTGACAAACTAGATAGTTTTTTAAAAAAAATAAATGCATAGATTTCTCATTCTTTAAAACAAAATCAAGTCTTATATTTAGATATAAGGAGAAGAACCCATAAAATTGCTGGAATAATTGATGTGTTATTTTAATATGATCATCAAAGGGAGAATTTCCTTACTATATAAAGAGCATAGATGAATGAGAAATAGTCTAAAAGAAAAGAAAATAGTCTAAGGATATGCAGTTTTTATATACACACATAAATAGGAAGGAAATATTTAAAATAAACCAATGACTTCACTTATAATGACCAAATTTTAATTAAAACAATAATATGCCATTTAAAATATTGAACTGGCAAAGATTTGAAAAGCTGATAAGACCCCCTATTGACAGGAATTTTCAGAATTAAAATTTTTACCACCATTTTTAGAAGACTATTGAGCAAACTCTAGGAATTTAAAATGTACAAAATTTAACCCTGCCCTTCTAGTACTAAGAATAATCCTTCATTTGCTCATTGTGAAGGTGTTTTTTTGGGAGTTGCTGTTGTTATGAAAACTTGGAAATCACCTATTTTGCCATCAGTAGGGGACTGGTTAAATAATACAGACTCACATTCATATAATAAAATATAGTTGAGTCATTAAAAGAAGTGAGGTGTATGTGCACGTGTGTGGGTTTGTGTGTGTGCATCCGTGCCCAAGGAAAACTGGAGAACAGCATGAACAATATAATTCTTTTTATGAAAGGGAAACTATAAAAAGAAAGAAGAAATATTATGTATATTAAAATTAATAGTAGTTACTTTCATTGATGGAAATTTTATGTGCCTCGGGTAAGTCATATAGAAAGGATGAATAGTCTTTTTAATATTCTGTCCTGTTAAAACTTTTTTCCAACAAAAATATTTCTAATAATGGTCACTAAATTTTTATATCATAAGGCCAAGTCCTAATGACATCAATTTCATCCATGAGTGAATGAAGTCTTCCATAAATATTCCAGACAAAAAGAATCCTTTTCTCCTATAAACTTTCTGATAAATATTTATATTTTTCTGGTAGATATTTATATTTTCTGGTAAGTATTCATATATTTCTCTTTTTTTGTTTGTTTGTTTGCTTACTTTGACTTATATCTCCTACTATAGTAAAGGTCCTTGGTAATAGGACTCAGATCTCACAGCAGATATGAACATTTCTATTTATTGATATATCTATCACCTGTCAATCATCTATCCACCTACCTTCATTTCCATATCTCTCTTTCCACACAACATGAATTGATTGTATAAAAGTTTCTTCACTTTTGAGTCAATACCCTCTTATTTTAATCAATCAGCTTAATTTCCCGTTCTAGAAAATTATTATTTGCAGTTCCCTGCTTGGAATATTCTTCCATATCAACCACCCATCCTAACTATCTCTTATTTTATCCTTCAAAATCTTACTATTTAAATACTCAAGAAAGAGTTCATTATTCATTTCTACTTCTACAGTGTTTAGAAAGTATTTGTATATATATTTTTTCTTATTGCACATCAATCAATCTCTGTATTTGCTTAAGGAGACTGTTTATTAGAATAAACCTCATGCAGTTTTGTCTCTATTAAAATGGTGGGAGATCATTTCATTAAGTGTTTTGTGAAGTCCCAAGAAAAAGAAATATTTGATGACTTTTGTAAATGGAAGTCAGACTTTGTGGAGGGATTTGCATTTACAACATTATAGATATGACAGAGGGGAATACTGAAAAATCGTTATTATAATATCCAAATGGACTATGAGGAGAAAACAAATGCTGAAGATGGCTTTGTCTATATACTCTATCAGTAAACAGGTTGCACAACACTAACATCAATGTTTCCCTATTGTCAGAAGTGTCTTTTATAACTCCTCTCTTTAGTAAACAAAGTAGCCTAAATCAAATAACAAAGTAACAGATAAATGGAACAGAAGCAATCACATTAATAATCATATCCTTCCCAGATTATTTTGTTTGTAAAGTCATCGATACCCCTTTATCAGCACAGATGCTTTTCAATAGGATGATATCTAGAGGCAGTCTTTAAACAATGGAAGGAAATTACTGAGGGGAAGTGATTTAAGGGGTTAGAGAGACTAGAGTGACAGGTATTTTCAAAATGGGATTGGCAAATTGGCTTCCTGCAATTTAATGAAAATATCTGCCTGGGCCAAACCCTGTCTTTGGTTTGAGCTAAGTGTGTTTCCTTTGGTGGCGATACAAGAAAGAGGAGGCAAATGATGAAGCAGGGATTACATGCCATAACCTCCCCAGAAATACTGCAGGCTCGTGGCCATAACTATAGAAGGGGCTCTATGTAGTCCCAGAATGAAAAAGAACTATGTGTCTACATTCTATTTCTGTCCTTACAAATTCCTGATTTTTTTTTTTGCAGCTATCTAAGAAAAATTTGATATTGTTGTTGTCTAAGCACATTTAAACTTCAGCTGAAATAACCGCCAAGTGATTCATGCCTATGTAGGTGAATATAACGATTGTATCTGGAGCCCCAGTGCGCCATTTTCATTTCACTTTAAATAAAAAACAAAATGTATCTATGTCAGTCAGTGCCCTTCTGCTGTACTCAGAGGTATCAAACAGGCTACAATTATGATTGTGAAGTGATTGTGTCACATTGGAGGAAGGTTTATTGCTTTTGAGTCTGCTAGGCAGTAACACATTCTGTTTCATATTACTCTTTATATCATTGTTTGGCTGTGACTAGAATAATCAAATGCCATCAAATGCTGTCAAATTCAATTTACAGTATTTTTCATTGAAGCGGGCTTTCTGCATTATATTTCCTGTTTTCCCTCTCTATAGCTGCCACGGAATAGTCACTGAAATCATGAGATTTACAAAACCAACAGACTGAAGCCACGTCCTGCTCCATAACAGATACTTTATTTCCCTTTATTCAGAATCGGAATTTGATGTGCTTTTCTCATACAATTAGCATTAAGTAGATGAAAGAAAACTATTCTAAGAGGATGGGCATTTTAGAGCCTGCACTCCTGAGCTTAGCTTAAAATGTAAATTCGTGTTAGCCATTTTTATGTGTTTGTGTGTATTTGAATCAGAAATATTATTCTTCAAATTAATGTTGGCTGAGGAGACATTTGGCTTGCTCTTCTTTGGCCATGTCATTTACGTAACTAGAAATGCAATAATACTTTCTCCTTCTATAATTTTCCTACAAACCTGTACTCGTCACTGAAGATGGACTCGAATCAAACGGTTTTAATATCTGAAGTTGAAAGAGGAGCCTGAACTAAGTTTCCTGTTTTCAAGGCACAGGACCAAACAGGGGAAGGTGTGAGGCTTATGGAGAGACTGACAAACCATGAGGGGTTAGGTGTGAGGGTCTGAGCAAAAATGAGTTGTTTTTGGTTTGCCTAACGTAAATACGTGGCTTTTGGAATGGAGTTTTTAATCTGCAAATCCCTCAGGTCTGCTGGTATCTTTCTTCTGTTGTGCCTTTTTTGTCTTAGACAGTTACGGTCAGGAAGTCTGCATCGCCTCCAACCCCAGTTCATATGCCAAAGCCCAAACCCCCAAGGTGATGGTATTGGGAGATGAGGCATTTGGAAGCTGACTGGGACATGAGAGTGGAACCCTCATGGTGGGATTATTACCCTTTTAAAGGGGCCCACGGAGGTCTCTAGTTGCTTCCACCACAGTGAGGGCACGGTGACATGACAGCAGTCTGTGACCCAAAAAGTGGACCCTCACCAATCATGGAATCTGTGAGCACCTTCATTTTGTATTTTCCCAACTTCCAGGAAAAGAACGTGTGTTGTTTCTAAACCGCCCAGCTTATGCCGTTTTTGTTAAAGCAACCTGCAGGGACCAGCACGGAGAGCAGACTCTCAGTTCTTTGCCTCCTTGACTCTCTTCCTGTTTGATTTTGCCTTCTCTCCTCTCTTCCTCCTTCTCCCTCAGGGTTTCTCTGTTATTCTGTTTCCCTCTCTCTCTCTCTTCTTCTCCTTCCTGTTCTCTCTTCTCCCTCCCTCCCTCTGCTTCTCCTCCTCATTGTTCATTATTTATTTAAAGAACACACTGAGACTATGTGCGTGCACATCAGGTGAAACCCGGATCAGAAGCGCAACACCTTTCAACCCCAAATGTCGTTGCTCCTCTGTCTGTCCCTCCCTTCTCTCTCTCTCTCTCTTTCCCTTCACTCTCTCTTTCCTTCTTTTCTTCATTTTAGGGGGAGATACTTCACAAATTCTGCATATCATGGTGAACAGCAGCTGCATTGCTATCTACTGCATTCCCATCTAGCCAGCTGAGCGGAAACTCCTTCCAACAGAAGGGGAACTGCCGAGTTGAACCATTCTTTCTGTAGATGGAAAACACCCTATTTTTTGAGGATAAAAATGTTTTTCCAAACTCCACATAATAGGTGATGGGAAATATTAGAATTCTGATTGCAGACCTGGTTCCTCCTCTGGAATGACTATGTTCTCTTGGTCAGTGAGCCTCTAGAGAACTGCTCTACCACTTAATCAGAAGTAAGGCCAAAGTGCACTATGAGGTCTCATCGTTAAAGTAGGGCTCAGACAAAAGTGCTACATGGTAGCTGTGGTTTCCCCCCCTGGATTATGTGTAAAAGCTTCTAATACCAATCTTAGACCTTAGGAGGTGCTCCAAAAAACATGAATTCCCACTTATTCCCTTATGGAAAAAGAAAATGTATTTGATTTTACTGTCCTCAAATAATACACATTTTTAAATAATTTAAAATAACAGTAATAGTCAATGTTACCTGTGAAGAAAGTAGTTGAGGATGACTCCGTTTGGCTTTTTAGGTGGCATCCATTTAACCTCAATGCAAGCCGACCCCAGTGCCTTAAGAACAGGGGACGGTAGATCCATTGGGGCTGCTTCGGATGTTTTAACAAATGTCCTACTGCTAACTCCACAACTTCCTTGAAAAAAAAAAAAATCGAGTCCTTATGTAATTTGTCAGGCGGGGAAAAGAGTTACATATGCATATAGAAGGATAAGGAGATCATGGAAATCATATGAGCTGAACTTTTGTATATGACCTTTGTACACATATTTTAGACTAGTACTATAAATCTCTAATTTGAATGTATTTATATGTATACATATTTTTTATTATATACAAACATATTTTATGTATATTTAAATAGGGAATCATTTTTGGAAAATCCATTAAGTAACGACAAATTTTCAGAGGCATAGACCATAATGCTTATGCTTGTCTGAAATGTGGCTTCTCTAGCTTCTTACAGTCATTATGCCAGAAAGTGATAAAGTACTTGAGTATCACTAGGGTGTGTGACTGGTACATCTTGTATATTCTTAATAGTATCTTATTTTTGCCAATATCGTAAAATAATGGCCAGCTCCCAACATGCAGGAATCAATTAATTTGAAGAATATTGTATCTCCATAGCATAATTCTAGAGATGTAGAGATGCAGAAGTGGATTTTGTATTTAAATAAAGAAAACACTAGTTTGAAACTGTTTCCATGTTGAGTAGTTGAAGACCGGATCAGAGAGAGTAGTACCTTTCAAAACAAAATACCTTGGTTGAGTTTGTAGAGAGAAGTGGGCAAACTGACTCACAGTTTCAGAGATGAGGCAAAGCAAAATCACAGACCCCTCGTCCCATCAGCTCCAAGAGAACTCATGTTCATTTGGACACAGACGTTCTTAAGCACAAATAAGATAGGAGTTCCCACCACTCGAGTATAAGATTGGGGCATTTCTTTAATTTAAAGTGGAGCAATATGTTTTATACACCAATATGAGTTGTATCTTTTCTTCTTTCATTAATATATGTTGTAACATTTGGAGAGATGAAGGGACTGATAGAGGTTCTTCCTTAAAACCAACGATATGGATGATTTCATAGACAACTAGCCTATGCCATGAAACTCAGGGCAACAGCCTACATATATGACAAAGAGTCCAGGGAAGCACAGTGAAATATGTAAGATTCATTCAAGTGTAACCCGACTTCTAAATAATGCCTCCCCTCAATCCCAAATAAAACTTAAATAAACCAAAGTGTGTACCTTTTTTTTTTTTGAAATTTTCATAATACCTATTTTGTTTTATATTACCAATGATTCCTTTATGTGATCTAGGTGTTTTTCTTTTAAAGGGCCTTATAAAACAAGACTTTGCAAAACCACCATTTTAATATATTTAAATATTCATGATTTAATGTGCAGAAATGCATAATGCTTCACTCAATGCCAGGCTCTGATTTTTCTGGGTAAACAGTCCAGTACAAATAAGAAATGAAATGTTAGTCTTTGTATTTGAATTGAGAATCTATTCCTTTTTAATGAATTTTTTCATAAAATACTTTTGTTTTTAATAAAAGCCCAGGACAAGTGTCTGAAAGACTTTCACCATTTTGACATGCTTGTATCCTTATCTCATATTGTGTGAATGGAGCCAGATTTTCCAGAAGGATGCATTGATGATGACCAACAGAGGAGGTCAGAGGTGCTACACTTCCAGCATTGAGTAAGACATTGTACTCCACAGGCATTTTGGGGATGAGGATCCCTTCAAAGAGAGAGAAAAAGAGAGAGAGAGAGAAAACACATATGAATGATATACAGGATGATCAACAAATGTTTGTCTTTTAAAAACGATGAATCTTTAACATTTTATAACTTAAAGGTATATTATTGCCAAATATAGCACTTAATAACTGCATGAATGTATATCCCAAAAGTAAAAAATAAAACATGTATCACCCCTTTTCAAAAACAAATGAAGTACATATAATAGTTCTATTCAAAGGTACACTCTACGGGCAAATAAAAGCGAAGGCATGTTTCACTTCTTAAAAAATACAAGGCAATTAGAAATGGTGTCATATATTTTTGCTCGGCTTACTTACTCTTAAAGTACATAAAAAAAAAACACACACCAGTTTTGCTTGTGACAATAATTTTTCTGTAGGCATTGTGTATGCATCCAGTCTGACACAGATCCTTGACATAATAGCCCATAAAGTATCCAAATCATAGTCTACCTAGAGAATTCCCAGTGCATTAATTATTGAGTTAGGACAGTCCACTCTGTCAGGGAGACTTATGGACCTAAATACATATGAAATTTGGGTTCAAAACTGTCATTTTTCACAATGCTTCCTAAAGAAAGAAGGTCTTGTGAGTTTAGCCTTTTCACAATCTATTCATATAATTAAATGCCTGTAAGTTTTAGTTGGTCATGAACAACATGTACATTTTTTTTTCAAGGAGAGTATATGAGCCTTGAATGAAGAATATAATGGAATTTCTCATGAGATTTTCTCATTGATCTGATAGCTTATAACATTTGAGGGTTTAATTACTTCCCTTTGTAGCACTTAAATAAGGTTATCTTTGCTGTAGAAGCAATGAAATCTACAGCACAGGACTCAATAACCCTTCAGAAATGAGGCCTAAAAAATGAAATGAAGGTTTGCTTTTTGTAGATAGAGCCCTAATTGTATAAGGGTTGGAAGAGCCAGTATAAAGCAGAGATGCTCGGGATTTTGTGTAGGATAGATGAAAATAAGAACTCTCCAAAGGATATATTGATCATAGTCAGAGGACTGAACAATTGTTTCCTTTGGAAAGCTGCGATTGTGCTGAACCCAGACTGAGAAATTTTAGTTTAAATTAGAGCATCCTTGTTAAATTATCTGTTGTATTTGTTCTAATGACTTAAATTACTGCTGTTCTATCATTGATTCCTAAATTCCTATTTCTGGCTTTTTATCTCTCTTGCATTCCTAATTTCTATTTTCAGCAACCTACTTCACAGAGACCTCCATCTCAACAGGTCCAAAGCGTATCACTGTATTTTCCACTCCCAAATCTGTTGTTCTTCTTTCCTATGCCAAACGCCTTAGAGTAAAGCCTTTGGGTAAGACTCCTGGAGTTGACCCTGCTTTCTTTCTACACAGTTGCAGCAATAACCCAAACAAGAACAGCCATCTCATTGCATTCTGGTTGCATGCAGGACAGGGTACTCCATAATGTCAGGGGCTCTGTTCTTATCCCCAGCGTAGTTTCAGTGCCTAGAGTTTAGCACAAAGTGGCAGCTCAATAAACGTCAGTTTGAGTGAATGATTGAAATCTTAGGACAATATTGTAAAGCAAATGTTATTGCATTTTTTCAAGACGAGAAAACTAAGCACCTTGTTCCAGATTGCCAGTTGATTACTTGGGGTAGTCACACTTGAACTCAGACCCATCTGATAACAAAACTTATCTCTCTCTATTTATGTTCTCTCTTGGTAATGGAAACTTGGATTAGGACAACTGAGGAAAAATGAGAGGATAATTTTGAGACAACATGAGTAGCCAGGCAGAACAGTTACTGAACACTGATTAGAGGGAAGAAATGGAAAAATTAGAATTCTTACTGAGGAAACTAAATTGTAGGTGAATATTTGAAGCTCTGAAGGGTAAGTTTCCGAAACTGAGATACATATACCCTACACACTTGTGGATTTCTGTCAAAGTATTTTTAAAGACAAGGACAAACATGGCACCTCTTCCTGGAATGCCACTTTGACCTTTAAAATTTGGGAAATGCAAGGCTTCCTTGCCTGAGCAAGGGAAACCAGCAGAATCCCACTTTTCCTTGTTCACAAAAATTTGGTATGGAGTTTTCTTCCTAAAAAGTCCAAGACTAGAAAATTATATTGGTACTGAGTGATCAGAGCTTTGACTGGTCAGTTGTTGTAACTCCATAGTCACCTTAGAACTAACTAAATGACAGCAGAAGTTTATGCTGACATAATCAGTGTTTTGAACAAGTACAAGTCCTATTCGTGATGCAATCAAAACACCATCTAATATGAGTTGCTCAGTATTGCTTTAAAATTAAATCATCATGGGTAATCTTCTGCAGACACAGGATGAAACTTTGATTGGGCCCACAGTTCTGCTGAATCTTAGGTAGTAGACATTTCTATGTTATTTTTTTTTTCTATGAAGAAAAAAGATACCATGACAAAGATTAATGGCTAGAAAATGTAAATAAATTTATTTTTCTCTTTAACGGCATCGTGCATACACATACTGGGCTTATTTAGAAGATACTCTTTGACTCCTAATTCCCAACTATAAGATGAAACTGGCAATGGTTTTACTGCTCCCAAAAAGACTGCTATAGTTAAAATGAAGTTTGAGAGTTGGATGCAGAGAATTGATTATAGGGACCATTTGAAGCTCTTAGTCTATTAATGGGTGAGGAAAACCTATGTACTACATTAGAAGTAAAATAAAGAGCTGTATAATCAGGCTTTTTTTTTTCCCCACTAAGAATGTTCTTTGGAGATTGTTGTTCCAGGTAGTAAAAGAGATTGAAGACTTGATCAGGGACCCTCTCAGTTTGTAGTTTGACCTCTCAGCAGGAAGATAGGCTAATGGAAATTTCCATTCACAGTATCTTGGAATGTCACAGTATGCACATCCCATTTTGGCCGTTTCTCCTTATTGTTACCCTGACATAGTCTGTAAAACGGTGGGGGGAAAAAGGCTGCTGTTTGTACCTGCATATTTATAACACAATGAACACAGAAAGAATTGCCTGGACATTGAACTTATTGGGGTCAGCTTTCTCCAGAGTGATCTAATATCCTAAAATATAACAGCGTAGCACTCTTTATCCAAGGAGATAGATAATAAATAAATAAATAACTTCCCTAATGATAAATTATAAAATACATTATTTTTTGGATGAAGATAAACACATTGGAATAAAATGGCAAATTTGTATGAGTTTTTAACCTAAAAAGCAAGACCTTAAAGAAATTGCAAACTTATGGTGATTACTTTTGGTGGTTTCTAGAACTCCTACGATTGATCGCATATTCATTTTGTCTTCTCTGTTCCTGGGATAGATCTTATAGAAAAGTTTGACAAACACTCATTTGAAAAATATTCTATCATTCTTGTTGAACTAGACCAACCACAGAATGGAGTCAGGCAGATCAAGTCACTTCTCTGCCCTTATTTGTTTCTGGTAAATTACTTAACCTCTATGAACGCTGGTCTCTTCATCTGTAAAATGATGATAATAATAGCCACCTCATAAAGAGCTATAAGGATTAAATTAGAAAATGCATGTAAAACATTTTAGTACATTCCTGCGAATAGAAAGTGCTGAGTTAATGACAGACATCTCAGCAAAACAAAATGAAATGGAACAAAATGGAAAAAAAAAAAAAACCCACATCTCCGACACTATTTTATCAGCTCTCAAACGCTCCGAACCCACCTTTTTTTAAAAAGTATAGTTTCTATTCTAATTCCAAATAACTTATATTCATCTAAGTAGATCTCTTTATAACAATATTTTATCTAGCTTTTTTAATGAATACTTGGATATGATCAAGTGTATTCCTATGAAGATATTTTTCCATTTCTAGCCATAATTTAGAAATGGTCTTTCCGTCAATTCATCTGAGGTTGCGCTTTACTGAATGTCTTCCTCTGTACCTACTGGGCTGCTTTCAATAACTTCTCTGCTTAGAAGGATAGGACTCCTAGGGGGTCAGAGAACAAAGCTGTCTTTCTGCTACATTTCAAATATAGACATTATCTTGATCTAGGTTTCAACATGGCTAGTCAAGGCATGAACCCGGAAAATGTATTTTTCACATCTTGGTTAATTGGAAATAAATGTCCTTTACATATACCTATGAGGTGCTGAAAGAGAAAATGCTCCTTGAAGCTATGAGCATGTCAAACAGTGACATGTATTTAGGAAAGAGGGCCCCTCCACTGTCATAATTTACATGACTGTGACATGAAAGGCTCCTGTGTTCCTGCAAACCCTACACCATCTGCAATGAGTCTGAAACAACCTAGCCCCCTGGTATTCTGATGACTAAATGAAATGAAATGGGCATATTTGTTAAAGTCAGCTGGGAAGCCACACGACTTGGTTAGTTCCCGAGTTCATAAATTTATGTCAGAGCAAGAGGAGCAGTGGAAGCTCAAGTGAACCAATTTACCCTAAGTGCAAATGGCAGTTTTGTTATTTGGTGTCAAAGTTACCAGTCCCACAATGACAAGCTGCCATAACACATTTTCTTGTTCACTAAAGAACAAGGATTTCGTTGGTTAATATTCCTCGCAATGCTCCTTTTCATAATTTACAACAACTAGATGCTGATAGGTTATTTAACATTTATGAAGTTAAGATGTAATCAGAAAAACCCTGATTATCTTTACAAATAAAAAAGTTAAATTATTCAACTTTTTTTTTTTTTTCTCCGTGGCTTCATTTCACAGCAGGTGCATACTTTACAACGGGACAAGTCAATCAAATAATCCTTTTTTAAAATCTTTTTTTAGGAGCTGGAGCAGGAAAAATTCTAAGAGGAAAACTATTAATTCGGTTTGATAGCTGCTTCAAAACACTGGTTGCACTTAATGTAATGCTTTGAACAAATCAGCTAGACAATTCTTTGTTGCATAGGTAGGCATATCTCGGTTATGCCCTTTCGAGGGTTTGGAAGTGAAACAAGACTCTCTCTCTCTCTCTCTTTTTAAGATTTTATTTACTTATTTATTTGACAGACAGAGATCACAAGGAGGCAGAGAGGCAGGCAGAGAGAGAGGAGGAAGCAGGCTCCCTGCTGAGCAGAGAGCCCCATGCGGGACTCGATCCCAGGACTCTGGGATCATGACCTGAGCCGAAGGCAGAGGCTTTAACCCACTGAGCCACCCAGGTGCCCCGAAACAAGACTCTCTTAAACACAAATCCGTAACAACTGTATGGAAATTTTACATAAGTTCATATAATAGTGGTCATTTTATGCCCTTTCTACCTTAATAGATAGTAGGGTTATGACAGGAAGGACAACGTCTCATTCTTCTTTATAACTCTCAGGGTGTCTAGCATTATACCTTGCCTCTGAGTAGGGGCTCAGCAAATATTTTCATGTTCATTAAAGTGAATAGATAATTCAGTATACCTAAAGGCTAATGAGTTATATCTCATGAAATTTTAAGCTACAAATAAAACACTCCTGCTGGGTTAGTGGACGAGCTGCTCTTAAATTACATTGTCCTCATTCATATTTGCTATATTTAAAGCAAAATTATTTTTTAGCTTCTGAACTGGATTATAGTAGAGCTTAGAAAAAAATCATTTGTTTTCTGCATTGTTTATGTAGAAAAATGATGAGAAAATAGCAGTGATTTTGATCGTAGAACTTGGAGTCAGATGCATTGTGGGTTGGCTCCAACACATTTGTGATAAATAACCTAGACAAAATAACTAAAGAGTATCTAAATTGTTCTCATTAGTAAAATAGGCAAAACAATAGACATACTATATTATACTATACTATCTGTACTATACAATAGGACATACTGTATTATACTATACTATATTAGGTTGTTAAAAACATTAAATGATACATATTAATGTCTTAGAAAAATGCCTACTACATATTAGAACTCAATAAAATTCATTAAATAACAAAAGCAAAGGCAACAAAATAAATTGACAAGTGGGACACATCAAACTAAAAGGCTTCTGCACAGCAAAGGAAACCATCAATATGAAAAGGTGGCCTATGGAATGGGAGTAGATATTTGCAAACCATTTATCTAAAAAGGGGCTAATATCCAAAATATACAAGGAACTCATGCAAATCAATAGCAAAATAAAAAAGACCTAATTAAAAAGTAGACAAAGGCTACAAATAGACATTCCCCCCCCAAAAGACAAGCAAATGGCTAACAGATATGTAAAAATGTGCCCAACATCCTTAATCACCAGGGAAAAGCAAATAAAAAACCACAATGAGCTATCACCTCATACCTCTCAGGATGACCATTATCAAAAAGACAAGAGATCACAAATACTGGTGAGAATGCAGAAAAAGGGACTGTTTGTACTCTGTTGTTGGGAATGGAAGCTCATATTGCCAGTGACAGTTTACTATGGAAAACAGTATGGAGGCTCTCAAGAAATTAAAAATAGAACTACTCTGTGGTCCAGCAAACCTACTTCTGAGTACATATCCAAAGTGCATGATATCATTGCCTCACAGAGCTATCTATACTCCCAAGTTCATTGCAATATTATTCACAATAGCCAAGGTATAGAAATGACCGAAGTGGCTTTCAGTGGAGGGATGGATAAAGAAAATGTAGTATAGATGAAATAGCACATTATTCAGACTTATAAAAAGAAGAAAACACTTCCATTTGCAACAACATGGATGAAACTGAAGGGCCTTACGCTAAGTGAAATAGCCAGACAAAGACAATAACCTTACAGTATTACCTATGTGTGGAACCTTAAAAAAAAAAAAAAAAAAAAAAAGAACTCATAGAAACAGAGTGGAATGGTGGCGACTAGGGGCTGGAAATGGGGGAAATAGGGAGAAGTTGGTAAAAAGGTACAAACTTTCAGCTATAAGATGAATAAGATCTGGGGATCTAAGGTATAACGTGGTGACTATAGTTGATAATACTGTAGGGTATAACTGAAATTTGCTAAGAGAGTAGAATTTGTGTTCTCTCCAGAAAGACAAAAAATAAATATGCGATAAGATGTTAGCATTAATTAACTTGATGGTGCAAATCTTTTCACAGTTATATATGTCAAATCATCACATTGTAATCTTTAAATGTATTATAATTTCATTTGTCAATTATACCTCAGTACAGCTGAATAAAGATTTACTGTGCTAAATAAAACATAAATCATTGAAATGAGTTTTATACTTTCTTCTGAAATTCAGCACTACTGTCACTTGGTTTTTGCACTTAAAGAAAACTGAAAGAATTGTCAAAGTTGAATCATCCCAGTTAAAGCAAAGTAAATTTTTTTTAGGGCACTTAATGACAATTTTGACTTTAAATAGATATTATCTGATCTAATACACTGTGGTTGATTAGCTAACTGAACACCAAGATGCCTAAGGTCTTTAGATAGGCCATATTATGGCTAACTACACTTTAATCAAAAATTGGTTAATAAAAAACATTTTTTTCTAACCAATATATTTTTTATTCCTAAGCAATATTAATTGAAATGATTTTTCAGAAGAACAGTTGCTAACTGTTTTCTTTAATGGACTAAGAGATAAATATGAATGGACACACACCAGTACTTCGAGATTATGCATAAAACCTAAATAACTCACCATCTTTAGTGAGGAAATGTGTTGAATGCAATGACATTGTTAATTAGAACATGATGAAGGGCTAGAACAGTTCAAAATACAGTCATCACCTTGATAAATTAGAAAGACTCATCATTACCTTCAGAGTTCAAATAATTTCGAGTGTTTGGATTCTGAAATAGCAGGAGTATCTCTATTCTTGTCCTGAGTAAACCATTTATGTTCCAGGAACAATTTGCTTCTTCATTTTCTGTGATTTTTTTTTTACCCATTAGTTGAACATGTATCCCCCACTCTTTTTAATACAAATGTGTAAGTCTGGACCTGAGATTAAGAGCTGGTACGGGATGAGAAGGAATGTTTAGGAATCAGCTAGGCAGGCTGCTGTCTGTAGCTTGAATAATAATAGCCAGCTTCCAGGCAGTGTGCACTAAATGTGTATCATGCTACTTCACCGACTTCACATAAAAGCAATGCAGGGTGGGCATTTGATACTTTGTTTCGCAGACAAGAAACCTCAAGTTCAGAGACACTGTGGAACCTGCCCAAGGTCATGGGAAAACTAAATGGTGGAGCCCATTCCACCTAGAAACCAGTATTCCTTGTTCAGAAATAAGCGAAAAAATTATGCATCCACAAGATGACATCTAATATTTCGAAGATACGTGTATGTGTCCTATTTGTCTCTAAAGAAGAAATATGTATTTGTGTGTGTGTGTGTGTGTGTGTGTGTGTGCGCACATGTATGTATGTTTAGGGTTGAATTAGTGTTGAGAGAGGGATAGGATTCTACAGGAGGTCAAGTGTTTGAATTATTTTTAAAAAAGATTTTATTTATTAACTTGATAGAGACAGAGAGATCACAAGTAGGCAGAGAGGGCAGAGAGAGAGGGGGAAGCAGGCTTCCAGCTGAGCAGAAAGCCGGATGCGGGGCTCAATCCTAGGACCATGAGATCATGACCTGAGCTGAAGGCAAAGGCTTATCTCATTGAGCCGCCCAGGTGCCCCATGTTTGAATAATTTTAAGCAACAGAAAATCCAAAATTTATTTATATTTGCTTGAATGACAAATTTTAGAAACTTACTCACTACTCTCTTCTTCCATTAATTCAGCAAATATTTTAAAAGGATATGTTGTTTCTGCACCATCTGATTTGAAGGTACAAATGATATGCAAAAGAGTAGAAATCTTGATTTTCTAGAGCTTGAAGGGTCTTGATAATCTTACAACTGACATTTGTCAAGTAATAACATTTGTCAAGAGCTAAAATGAACCAGGACTTACCTGAAAGGTAAGAGAATGTCTATCGAGGCTTTAAAATAGTCCTGGAATATTCTTTTTGTGGTTATTTGAGAAATCCTCTCCCACCTAACTGAAATCTTTCAGCATTTGGAATCTGGTTTTGCTAGGTCATGTCTATTCTTTCCTGACTTTTGGTTGAATAGACAGACTTCTGGTTACTAGTTCCTTCATGCCACAGAAGATAACTACTGTGAGGTAAGTATTTTCCCTTCAGGGACTCACCATTTTACACAATTACTTCTTCTGGTCTAGGCATGCCAAATAAAAAGCATTCTTCCCCAGTCATTTGGTATTTGCCAATAACTAGCTCTGTTTCTCAGCCCTCTGGGCTACTATTTCAAAAAATACAGTTGTATCACAAATCCAAAAGATGGTGGGAAATAAACAAAAAGCTTGATACGGATTTAAGAGTTAAGCCAAAGACCTGTGGAGATTGCTCTTATAACAGATCTGAATTTGAATCTTGGCTTTGCTTGTAACCTTGAGTATATTATATTACTTCTTTTTTTTTTTTTTACACTATTTTTAATTTATTTGACAGAGAGAGATCATAAGTAGGCAGAGAGGCAGGGAGAGAGAGGAAGGGAAGCAGGCTCCTGGCTGAGCAGAGAGCCCTATGCAGGGCTCGATTCCAGGACACTGAGATCATGACCTGAGCCAAAGGCAGAGGCTTTAACCCACTGAGCCACGCAGGTACCCCTATATTACTACTTTGAGATTCAAATTTCTTATCTTAATATGGAAATAATGATACTATTTGTATCCCAGGGTTTTTATCAGTATAAGCTCAGGTAAGGCAGGGAAAATGTTTATCAAAGTGTTTGGCATATGCTGGAAATTTAACAAAAGGCAAGTATAAACAAGTGATATTATTGAATGTAAGTGATATTCACCACAAGTATTCTAATTATGCTTCCCCTGAATATTCCACATTTCCTGGATCTCACTTCCTTTTCTGGTAAAATTTATAAACATGTAGTAAGAATTAATTTATAGATATCACTGAAATAATAATTTATAAACTGAAAGCCCACTTAATTGCCTAAGTAATTTTCTGTTGCCAAGCAGCCACATGGACATTGTTTTCTCCCAGCAACTTACCTGTGTAAAGTCGTTCTATTCACACTGACCACAAAACAAAATACATGTGAGAAAACCCAGTTGATTTAACCACTATTTTGGTTTTGAACATTCAAGAGAAAGTGGTTCGACTCACGTTTTGAAAAAAATATTGTACCTGACCACTTTTGCTTGGTGTATGTAATTCATGATGACTAAATTTGGAAAATATTGAAATCATCTGGGAAGCTTAAAAAAAAAATCTAGATTTCTTGACTCCACCCCAGGAGATTCTGATTCAGTAAACTTGTGATTGAGAACCGGTCTTTGCAAAAGCTTTCCAGGTGATTCTAATGTTTGTTCAGGTTTGGGGAACTGCAGGTATGGACTACTTGGCCCAATTTTCAGCTCTGCTTATGATGTAATCATTGCATAATGGTAGAGGAGTATGATGAGTACCTTGAAAGCTCTTGATTGTGAGCAAATAAACAACCTCTGGTTATAACAAGTTTGTTTTCTTTCAGTTTAAAATATATATTTGTGACTCTTCAGGAACAGAAAAATGTTTTTATTATCCAAATCAAAACACAGCATGAGGTACTTTCCAATAAAATCAACTGTAGATTATACAGAAGTCAAAATAATCTGCCTGTTTACAGAGTTCAAAATCCTTCTAGGCACCAGGAAAAAAGTTTAATTTAAGATTTTAATCTTTCCATATATTACGGGGTTTCTGTAATGGATTTTGTACATCTGAAACTAAAAGATTGACAGGTCTGGATATTATAGATTTATTAACCATTGGTTACATGGTCAGAGTTAGTGTGTGAAGCATTTCTACAATACCCCCAAGGATGCGCTAGAATGAACAATTTCTACAAAGCCTGAGGTAGGCAAGAGTTAAGGTTACGTTAAAAAAGGCAGAAGTTGTGCTTTATTTCACAACAATCCTTTTCTAAGTGTAAACATTATACACTGAGCATAAAAATATGATGTTGAACTTAAAGAAAAATATGACTTTTGTCATATTGCATTTTTGCTGGGAAATTCAAGAGAAGTCTTAAACATTTACAAATACAATCCTGCAGTGCACTGCTTTAACATTTTGAAAACGGGGCCCTTGGCACCTAGCAAAGGCTGGAGCAAATACATTTTAAAAATAAATAATTGAAGACAAAAATAATTCTCCAAAAAAAAATCATCACTATTCACAGGCTAATGTACAGAGCCAATATATGCTAATTATATAAATTACCTCATTTAATCTTTACAACCACCCAAATGTATGTACTACCATTGTCTCCATTTTTTGGCTGCACCGAACAGAGACTCAGGGAGAAGAACCGACTTGTTGATGTCAGCTAACAGGTGGCAGAATTGAGATGCGAGTCCTGTTTTCTCTTTCACCCGACATCCATTGTCTTAAAAGGAAAGGTATCTTCAGATAAGCAATTTATGTGTATAATAATGTTAAAATGACAAGTGATTTGATAGGCCATGGAACCCCCTGATCACATGGCTTTAAAAAAATTTTTTTTTGCTTATCATCTTGGACTTTCTCTTATTGTTCTTTGACAATCTGGATTGTGGAAGACTCTGGTGGGATTCTGAGAAATCTCTGATTCAGAGGCAAAATCCAGTCCCAGACTGGCTCTTTTCTGTTTCATTTTACTTGATGGCACAGAAGCACCACAGCTTCATAAAGATGCCAAGGAGAAATATGCTCGAAGACAGCAAGATAGCATGCTGGTCCATTCAAGTAGAGACGGATTCTGTAAAGGGATATGTAAGTTCGTATATTTTCTGCAGCAGAAGATACGGGTTTTCTTCCACTGAAGTTAAGAATGGAGTTCAAGAATATCTATGCTCCTAAAACTGAGGTAAGGATTACAGGGCTGTATTTCACAGGCTGGGGCTGGTGATCATTCCTCTGCTCTAATTTAATGAGCTGTATATTCATTTTAAAGCAAAGGCGGATGGAATAATTTATATTTAATATCTTAGAGAGGCTTACCTTTTTCTTTGCTTATAAAGATCTTGATAAATTTTCTCCTGTGAGTTTGACCAAATTAAGACCCTTCTGTTTTTGTTTTTGATCTTAGATTATGACATCAGAAGGATGCTGGTTGATGAGAACTTAAGTTTTATATATTAGGCCTCTATGTTACCTTCTTGGCTCTATTACCCATTTGTTTGCTGATTTAGTTTTTATTTTGATTCCAGTTAGTTAACACAGGGTGCTGTATTAGTTTCCGGTGTACGATAGAGTGATTCAAGAATTCCATACATCGCCCAGTGCTCATCACAGCAAGGGCGCTCCTGAATTCCCATCTCCTATTTAACCCACACCCACCACCCACGCACACTCTGGTAACCATCAGTATACTGTCTGTAGTGAGAGTCTGTTTTTGGTTTGTCTCTCTTTTTGCTCTTTTGTTTTGTTTCTTAAATTCTTCGTGAGTGAGATCATATGGTATTTGTACTTCTCTGATGGACATTTCACCTTGCTTTATACTCTCTCGCTCTATCCATTCATTCCTTTTTATGGAATGAATTCCTTTTTCCTTTTATTCCTTTTTATGGATGAATTATATATATATATAATATGCACATGAATATAACATATATTATTAATATACACATTATTAATATATATGCCATCTTTTTTATCCACTTATCAATTGATGGACACTTGGGCTGCCTCCATATCTTGATTATTGTAAATAACGCTGCTATAAACATAGAGGTGTATGTATTTCTTTGAATTAGTGTTTTTTGGGTGAGTACCCAGTAGTGTGAATGCTTGATCATAGGATAGTTCTATTTTTAACTTTTTGAGGAAACTCCATACTGTTTTCCTCAGTGGTGGCATCGGTTTGTATTTCCACTAACAGTGCAAGAGGATTCCCCTTTCTCCACATCCTCACCAGCACCTGTTGTTTCTTGTGTTTTTGTTTTTAGCCACTCTGACAAGGGTCAGAGAATAACTACATTGTAGTTTTCATTTGCATTTCCCTGATGATAAATGATGAAAAGCATTTTTTCATGTCTGTTGGTCATCTGTATGCCTTCTTTGGAGAAATATCTGTTCATATCTTCTGCCCATTTTTAAATTGAATTATTATTTTTTGGGTGTTGAATTTTTAAAGTTCTTTATATATTTTGGTTCCTAGCCTTTTATCAGATATATCATTTGCAAATATCTTCTCCCATTCTGAAGGTTGCCTTTTAGTTTTAGTGATTGTTTCCTTCACTGTGCAGAAGTTTTTATTTTGATGAAGCCCCAATAGTTCATTTTTGCTTTTGTTTCCCTTGCCTCAGGGGACCTATCTAAAAAAAAGTTGCACACCAATGTCAGAGAAATTACTGCTTGTGCTCTCTTCTAGGATTTTCATGATTCCAGATCTCACATTTAGGACTTTAATGCATCTTGAGTTTATTTTTCTGTATGGTAGTGATCCAGTGATCCAGTTTTTGTTTTTTTTTTTAAGATTTTATTTATTTACGTGACAGAGATCATGAGTAGGCAGAGAGAGAGGAGGAAGCAGGCTCCCTGCGGAGCAGAGAGCCCGATGTGGGGCTCGATCCCAGGACCCTAGGATCATGACCTGAGCCGAAGGCAGAGGCTTTAACCCACTGAGCCACCCAGGCGCCTCAACAGTGATCCAGTTTTATTCATTGCTGGCTGCTGTCCAGTTTTCCTGACAGCATTTCTTGCAGGGACTGTCTTTTTCCCATTGGATATTCTTTCCTGCTTTGTCGAAGATAAATTGACCATATAATTATGGGCTTTTGTCCCTAGGCTTTCTATTATGTTCTGTTGACCTACATGGCAGTACTGTACTGTTTGAATTACTACAGCTTTGTAATATAATTTGAATACTGGAATTGTGACACCTCCAGCTTTGCTTTTCATTTCTCAACACTGCTTTGGCTATTCAGAGTCTTTGGTGGTTCCATATAAATTTTAGGATTGTTTCTTATTATTTTGGATGCAATTATAAATGATATTGTTTTCTTAATTACTCTGCTGATTAATTATTGGTGCATAGAAATGCAACATATTTCTGTACATTGATTTTTATCCTGCAAACTTTACTGAATTCATTTTTTAGTTCTAATAGTCTTTTGGTGGAGTCTTTTAGGTTTTCTATATAGAGTTTCATGTCATCTGCACATAGTGAAAGCTTTACATCTTCCTTACCAATTTGGATGTCTTCTATTTCTTTTTGTTGTCTAATTGTTGTGGCTAGGACTTCCAGTACTATATTGACTAAAAGCGGTGAGAATGGACCTCTTTGTCTTGTTCTTGACCTTTGGGGGAAAAGCTCTCAGTTTTTCTTCATTAAGTCTGATGTTTGCTGTGGGTTTTTCATATATGGTCATTATTATGTTGAGGTATGTTCCCTCTATAACCACTTCGTTGAGGGTTTTTATCATGAATTGGTATGGTACTTTTTCAAAAGTACAAGTTTTTGGCTGAGATAATCATTCAAGTAAATGAAAAATATATCTTTGCTAATTATTTTATGGAATGGACTTGCTGATGGCCAACATAGTTGCTCACCAATTGTTTTCAGTGCATGTTCGACTGTAGCTAAACTTATTCCAATGGAGATAATAGAAATTTGTGTCAATTTTATCTGAAGACTAGATATTAGAGATAAAATCACATTTTGAAGTGAATTTAACACCTTAATCCATTTTAAATTTTACTGCAACAGCATTTCCATACTTTCCTTATGTTAAAAGACAGAGCAAGGAGATTTCACTTTAATCCCTATTCCACGGTGTTAATGCAATCAGATTTGTACCTAAGGATGAAGCTTACATCAAAATATAATAATTCACTAAGCCATAAAAGCAACCCACTAGTGACTAAATGGCACAATCGAGTCTATATAGTTTAGAGGGGCAAAATTCAACTACCATAACTGGCCACAATCTAATAGAAAGGGTAGAGTAACTACTGTCTTTCTGAATTCCTTACTCACTGCTATAATAAAGGCTGAATCATCTAACATCAATGATCCAATCTTGGGAGTCCTGCAGAATGAATGTTTGAGGTCATTCAGATCTATGTGACTTACCTGGGTTGTATATAAATAAGAAGGCAGATTTTAGTACTTAAAAGAAAGTATTACTTTTAAAGAAAAGAATATATCAATGTATCTATATATCTTTATCTACATGCCTACATCTGTATCTGTATGTATATATGCATATACTTATTTATGTATAGACTTAGGAATTGGTTTGTATTATTCTGTTTGTACTTATCCAGGAGACAGGCTATTTCCTTTTGCTTTACTAAATTTACATTTCCCTCCTTATCTTCAATTAACTTTCTCTGAAATGTTTTACATACACATATGCATGTGCATACATGCCCGCGCGCGCATGCACACACACACACACAATTTTATTTCTTTACCTGGTGGGGTCCAAGCTACAAATATGGAATAAGGCCCGATTACTGTGATATTATATGGAGGCTGGATTTCTTCTGGTGTCAGTACAGGTGTTTGTACAATGTAATCATCACTAGGATTCCTGCCACCTCCAGTTGTGGCTTCCAATTTATAAATGTATCTATATTAAAAAGAAAGGATTGTGATAAGGCAATGCACAAGAAACTTGAACAACGGTTGTTGGGCTTTCTCTCCATTGCTTAGTCCTAAATTATGACAAATTGCAAATTTTCTGCTCCCTGTCCAGAAACATCATTGTTGACTTGATAATTTTTCCAGAATAGGTATCACTCTAGACTGTCACTATTTCTGCCCCTTCCCACTTTATTTTTAACCTGCTAGTAATCAATTAGATTTCAGGAAAGTCTTTGAGTTTGCCAGTAGATTGTGAAGGATTCAAATTAATCTTCTCCATTTTTTTTTTAGATTTTATTTATTTCTTTGACAGAGATCACAAGTTTGCAGAGAGGTAGGCAGAGAGAGAGGTAGGGAAGCAGGTTCCTCGCTGAGCAGAGAGCCCAATCCGGGGCTCGATCCCAGGACCCTGAGATCATGATCCAAGGTGAAGGCAGAGACTTATCCCACTGAGCCACCCAGGCGCCCCAATCTTTGCCATTTTTACCTAGGTTGGAATTCAGGGAAATATGTTTAGAGGAAGATGTTTCTAAATTGATCTGCTTACTCTCTACAATAAAACTGAATTGATCTCTACTCTCTGCAGTAAAACATCTGTTGATCTAAGATACATTTTGTTTCTGCTGAGATATGAATCGGAATGAATTGCAAATATGTGGAAATTCCCCCCCCAAACCATTCATACCTATACAGAGTGCAGCAAGCAGAGAAAACATTATATTAGAAGAAAAGTTAGTTGATGTAAAACAAAACTCTTTAAATCTTTTTTATTGCTAGCTTAGGAATGCATGTTTTTGAAGATAATTTGATAATTTTTTTAAAAGTTTAATACTTAGTGTATTTTATATACTTAAAAGATGTCATGTACTCTAAAGACTAAAGTTATGAGTTAGCACTTGAGTCTTCAACATCTGAAATGAATTAAAAGATCTAATCAGTTATGGAATGGCTACTGAACACAGAGATTAATCATCCAATTAATTTATTATTGTTTCATTTTGAGGTGCACTCTTTTCAGCGCTGAAGAATTTTAAATTCTAAATATATGATCAGTAAAATTTTTCTTTAGTTCACCTGCTGTTGGGCTCGAGGTTTTTATCAGTGAAATTCTGCTCCTCAGTGCCACCCAGGAAAACCAAGGTTCCGTTACGACTCAATTGATACTGAGAGATGAGGCCATTGGGCTTTTCTGGCGGACTCCAAAATAACTCCACTGTTGTGGAATTGATGATAATGTGTCGAGGTGTCACCCAAACCCCTGGAAAAAAATAACACAATGAGGTTTTACTGTTTGAATAAAATATATACCTTATCAAAAGTCAAACCACAACCTCACATCTTATGATATTTTTGTCTGTTGTTAAAAAAATCTCAGGGTGAAGCAACCAAAATACATTTTCCTTACTTTAGAGGTAAAATATACAGTTGGGTATAAATACACTTTTTAGTGCTTTATTTTATTTGTAAATTATCTTTAGAAAGTGAATGTCAGACATTGAGTGGAGGAAGATTTCTCTGTATCGGCTGTGACCCTGAGTTTAATCAAGGCCTGAAATACTACCCAGGAATTTTAAACTTCGATGCCTATAGACTTGGAATATGTGGAAGTAATCATAAAGTAGTATTTACTTGAATTGTCAAATTCAATGAATAACATACTTTGCCTTTGTCTCTCTGATACAATGTGCTGTGCCTCTTTTCCTCTTTTCTCTCATTTACTGGCTTCTCTCCCCCTACTGGATCTCAAAAATGGGCCTCTGAGACCTAGGCTTTCTCCTCTCCCTTAGTGCTCCCTCTTCTTTCTTCTCCTCTTGTTTTCCAACATTCACTTTCGAGGTGACCTTCACCTCACTCTGAACACTACCAATTGCATATCTCTAAACTAAAACTCCCTTGAGCTTCCGACTCCTGAACGCAGCTGTCAACCTGACACCTCCATGTAGATGACTAATAAAGTATCAAAACTTAAAACATCTAAAACAGAACTCTTGGTTCTTCTGTTATAATCTATTCATCTCCCGATTTTGTCCCTCTATTCCTTTTCTTGGTCAAAACACAAAAAAATATTATTCTTGAGGCTCCCATTTTTTCAGCTTCAAATGCAAGGTCATCAAATCCTGCTCATTCTACCTTGAATGCCTCTAGTTCTCTATACATTTAGTGCCATCTCTTCTGATCCAAGCTGCATTTTTCTCTTATGAACCTCTAGCATAGCCTCTAATCTGGTCTCTGAGTTTTAAATCTTGCCCTTCTCTATTTCACGTAATCTTCATAAAAGTAGATAAAATATATCAGAGCACCCGGGTGGCTCAATTAGTTAAGCATCTGCCTTCGGCTTAGGTCATGATCCCAGGGTCCTGGGACTGAGCCCTGCATCAAGCTCCCTCCTTAGCGGGGAGCCTGCTTCTCCCTCTCCCTCTGCTCCCCGGCTCCTGCTCTCTTGCTCACTCTCTATCTCAAATAAATAAATAAAATCTTAAAGAAGAATATGAAGTATATATATAAGTCATTGTAATCTTGGTAAAACATACAACCCTTTTGAAATTATTCATATAATTCCAATTCCTTACGATAACCTCAACAATCCTACATATTTTCTGGTTATGATCTACCTGGCTCCAGCCACAGCAGACTCCTCTCTATCCCTAGAATGCTTCCAGTTCTTTCTCACCTCTAACCTTCCACACTTCCATTCCTTCTGCCTGGAACTTTTGGTTATGACAACATGACATTTTTTCAATTTATTTTCATAGTTCAGTGAGCTGTGTGAGTATCATCTTCACAGGGAGGTCTTATTTGACCAAACTTCTCTAATGATAACTTTAATCTTATCTCAAGTGACCCCAACCTACTTTCTCTCTATCCTAGGACCTTTTCTATTTTCCTTTAACACTGATAATATCATAATAATTTTTCTTGATAGTATCATTATTTCTACATTATCACTGCACGATCTGCTTCAATATAAAGTTAGTTTCATGAGGACAAGAATCTCCTCTGTCTTATTTGTCAAGGTATCTTAATGCATAGTAGTACAATGCCTAGTTGATACTGAGTAAGGAAATTAATTATAAATACACACAAATTACTATGTTAAGCACTGTAGGCAGTTCCGGAGAATGTAGGCATGAGTAAGATGTGGCTCATTCCTACAAGGAGTTTACTCTCCTCTGTAAAAGTTAAAATAAATACACAGACAACTGTCATTCAAGGTCAAACATTCAGATACTCTTACAGATGTACAAACATGTCGATGGGGAACCTAGGCAATGAGGAAGATCAATCCAGCCATTTCATGTCGTCATCTAGGTATCCTCTGAACGGACACTGTAATTCTCTTCTTCAGCTTTTAAGAACGCATGAACTATTAGGTTCCCTGTAATCAATAGTTTTTGGTTGATTTCATCTCTGGTGTAAGTTATTCAGTACAGGATAAGATTTCAACACTTTTAAAAGAAAAAATTTCAGGACATTCAAATGCAATTTATTTAGGAACATCCTAAAGAATCAAGGAAAATCAAGATAGATTTTAAAACAGCTCAAACTTGCTGATTTTTAAAGGAACAACTTATTTCTAAGAAGAAAGTAGTTCATTTTGTTCTGCAATAGATATCTGGACAAATCCACAAATCATAGTATACGTTTATGTCTCAGTTTCTCTGCCAGTCATTGTTAGATGAGTCAAGCAACTAATTAGAGTTCTGTTTCAAACATGATATTAATTTGTTGATTTAAGAGATAAAGTATGAAATTTCATTCATAATCTGTTTCCTGCAATCCTGTCTTTTTCACCTTTAAGGATGTATTAAAAATCACCAAGGTGCTAAGAAGGCTTTTGCTTAGTTTCCACTTTGAATTAGTCGGTCAGCCTGTAGATATAGAGGAGTGAATGAAATAACATGAATCAAGATTTGGGGTTTATTTCAGGTTTTAAATAAAAAATGAGTTTCATATTTATGCAAGCTGGTGAAAGCTCTCGTTTTGTTGGTAACAACCCTGTATCTACCGGGTTGGAAATAAGAGGAAACCGAAATGTGTAAAATATACTACATGCCATATGGTTTTACATATATAACGATATGGGGACACTATTATGTTAGCAGTTGCAAGAAATCTTTGATAGAATAAGATGCCCTTTTGGTAAAATGTCTTGATGGGTCCCAGGTAGAGAATCTGCTTTCCTCTGTGAGCCTGAGTCTCAGGGGGCATCAGAAAAACCTATCCTACGTAATAGAAGGTCAGAGTTGAGACAATTCAAGGAAAGAAGAAGGATGGTCATGAGGTCAAAAGGAAATCATCTCGAAGGTGGGCCGGAGGAGGTAAACTAGCTGAGAGCTTTAAGAAGGAAAGGTCAGAAGGAAACCTTGGTGGTAGGTCTTTTGCAATATTAGCCACCAAAAAAAGAACATGTCTATTAGATTTGTTTTACATTTGCTTAGAGTGCCACGTAATATTATCCACTTCTTACTTCTCTTTAAATCTTCATTCTAATTTAAAAATACCAGTATTTATTATGGATTGGCTTTCTTTTGGAAGCCAGTAAGGGGACTCAGTTTTGTATTGGCTGATGTCCTGGATGCCTTGACTTCTAGACTATTATGATTTATAAATTTATCCAACATTCCACCCAATTTTGTGTCATTTTCTGTGTCAGGCACTGTGGATGTAGGGATAAGGGATATTACCCTTCAAAGAACTCACAGTATTATGGTGTATAAAGATGACTGAATAAAAATTTAAAATCCACTTTGCTAAATGCTTTAGGAAGCATAGTGCTTTTGGAGTACTTAGGAAGGGTAGCAACATAGACCTGGAGTAACACGGGGATGGGTGGGAAACAGATTTCTAGAAGGGGAGGACATGTGAGCCAAATTTTTTAAAAAATGGGTTAGCTGAGTGAGGATGTAGGAAAGAGATCTAAACTGAGGGGACCCACACAAAGTCCTTGAAATACAGGAAAGTATGGTAGAATTCCAAGTACCTCAGCATGACTGGTGCATTGGATGGCATGTGGGGAAAGCCAAAAGGCTCAATGGATAGCAGAGGTTAAAATTTGAGGGATCTCTTTTGCTTTACTTAGATGTGGATTTTTTTTTTTTTTTCCTGGAAGGAAGTGAGAATTTATGGAGCCGACTAATGTGAAGTATGTCTATTTAGGCACAAGGGCGAGAAGAATTAATATGAGAAAGAGGAGAAATGACTAGAGGCAGGAAGACTAATTATGGGGAGTTAAAGGCATCTGAACTAAGTCAACACCAAAAGGGATATAAAGGAAGTACACGTTCAGAAATTCCTTAGATTTATTAATTTACAATTTAAATTTAAAAATTTATTATAATTTAATAAAAATTGCTAAATATAATAAAATTTAATAAAAATTAAAATTAATTAACTTAAAATTAATTAAAATCAATAAGATTTTATGAAGAACTGAACATTACAACCTGAAAAAAAAAAAAGGTACACATTAAGAAGGTCCATTTTGGGCTGATGAGGTGTATGATGGTACTTGAAGGAGGGAAAAGGGAAAAAAAATAAGCTGGGTAGTGAGGAGAGAGATTTTAAATGTTGAAATACCGAGACTGAAGTATTTGCAAAACACCCAAATGAAAACATCTATAGATCGGTGGATGCCCAGGTCTTAAATCTATGTGCAGGCTTTGTGAGCGCTGAGGACTCTGGGAGCTTATACTTGAGAATTCCAAGAGATACTATGGTGTTACTAGGGCAAAGGGTAGAGGAAGAATCTAAAGGAACGTCAAAAGTCAGAGGAAGAGAGATCCGGAACACAGCTGAGAAAGATTCACATTTTCCTTTTTCTCCCCATGTGACCATTGCTGGAGGTAAGCATACCTGCAATTTTGCACAACTGAACTCTAAAATTAGAGTTTGCTGATAGGGCAGCACTTCTAAAAAGAAAACAAAAATCCGACTTGAACTCTCCCTCTTTGACAGAAGGTACAAAATTTTCTGTGAGGATAAAACTGTAGAGAACTATGTCCAACTTATAATGAGGTAGTAATGTACATCAGCTTTTTTTTTTTTTTTTTAAGATTGAAAATGAGAGAGAGAAATGAGAGGAGCTTAGGGTGCTTGAACCAATGCTTCTTTTCATTCTCTCCATTTCTGCTTAGGACACTCAAGTGTTAGACCTTCAAACTATGTTGGATTCACTCAAATAGGCATTTTGTAATTAATTATATTTGGGTTACTAATTTAACACGAGATGATATGCTTATTTCCACGTTACAGTAAAACAACAGGACTTAATGTTGCTGTTGATTTGTTCTCCTACAACCCCCAAGTTAAGTAGTCAGACTACATTTATTTCCCATACAAGTTACTCACAAATGGAACTTATACAGGCAGAAAATGGATTCTTTATCCATGTTTGTTCTGCAGAAGAAAGCCCATTTAGTTTATTATTCCTGTGCACAGTTATTTGTGTTAAAGGAAAGGTGCACTACGTTAAAAAAAGAAATCAAGTAAAACATTTTTCATCTCACACTCCCCTCTGTTGTTGAAAGCTATAATTTTTAAGTCATGAAATCTGAGCTTTTTCCAGAGTATTTTTGGGGGGAAAAGTGGGAAAATAGACACATATTTTCTAAGAATTTAAATATATGGATTTGATGAGCACACTGAAGCAAGAGACCCTGTTATTTTACCAGGTTTGAGCTGCAGCCAAAACTGGTTGATAGATCCTTTAGAAATTATCCATTATCATCAAAGTATCCATTTGATAGTTTACCTTTCCAAAAAATCCACTGCTGGTTTCTTCCTTTCAAAGGAACACTAAGCTTTTTGACATGAAACATTCTTTATATAGAAAACATCATTAGTGAAATCCTGGTGAGGAGCCATATGCCCCATATGTGGAATTTTCCATTTTATTCCCCATTTACTGGTAGGAAGTTCAGGTCTAATATTCTGAGGTACAACAATCCCCTTCATTAGAAGAGTAATGGACAAGCAGTTCAGGACTCTCCAATGGTAATTAACATCATATTTCTGTTTATAAACTCATGTATGCCTCTGTTTCCCCCACATTTAAAACAGGCTGATAATAAAGATGAGCAAAATAGTTGATCACTATCCCAAGCTTCTGAGCCTATCTTTCTTCTAAAAGTAAATGATAACACTCACCCCAATTCCCAACCCACTGGTAACCATTGTTATGTGTGTATGCTTCCAGAATTTTTTCTGAATTTTTATTTATCTATGGAAATGAATATAATTTTCTATGCATTTTTATACATAAAAGATACCATGCATTAATGTAGTTCTAAATTACCTCTTCATATGTTTAGATTGTCTCATTCTTTTAAGCTGAGGTATGGGAATTTCATAATGTGAATATACCTGCATTTATATAGCCATTCCCCTATGCAGAGATATTTAAATTGCTTCTGATATTTTTCCATTAAATAAAAATACCAAAAATGCTTCAATAAACATTCTGGTATATGTCTCTTGTACATTTGTGGAAGAGGGGTTTTCGGGCATAGATACTGAATGTGAAACTACTGTGTCATAGAAAATCAATGTTCTAAATTTAACAGACATTGCCAATTTGCCTTCCAAGGTGATGATCCCATTTTGTATCCCCTCAACCTGTGTTGGATTCTGTATCTCCTCTACTGTTTATTTGTCAAAATCCTTGTTTTCCTCAGAACTCACTTGCTCCATCAAATCTTTTTTGATTTTCATAATGAGTTATAACCTCTCCCTCTTCAGATTAACTGGAGCATTCTGTTCATTTTTTTTAACTGATGTATGATTATTATACAATGTTATATTAGTTTCATGCGTACAACATATTTATTTGGCAATTCTATACATTCCTCAATGATAGGTGGGGTCACCATCTGTCACCAGACATTATTAAAACATTATTGACCATTTGTTCTTTCTTAACATCACCTTTCAGATTCTCTCTCTCTCACTTTTTTTTTTTTTTAAGATTTTATTTATTTATTTGTCAGACAGAGAGGCAGGCAGAGAGAGAGGGGAAGCAGGTTCCCCGCTGAGCAGGGGATTGATGTGGGGCTTGATCCCAGGACCCTGGGATTGAGGCTTTAACCCACAGAGCCAACCATGTCCCCCCTATCTCACTTTTTAAAAACACGTTTATTTATTTGTTTGTTTGTTTATTTGAGTGGTGGGGGTGGGAAGGGGAGCAGAGGAAGAGAGAGAATCCCAAGTAGACTCTGCACTGAGCCTGGAGCCCAACACGGGGCTCAGTCTCACTACCCTAAGATCAAAACCCTGAGATTATGACCTGAACTGTAATCAAGACTCCAACCCTTAACTGACTGAACCACCCAAGCACCCTGATTCTCTCTCTTAACCTAAGTTTAAGTACTTGTCCTGTGTCTTTGACTTGATGGTAGCTTCTTTATGGCAGTGAGCACATACATCCTTGTTATATATCAGGCATTCCAGAAATATTTAACTTCTGATTTTTTGAGGAATTTTATATCCCAGTACATAATATTTTTTTTCACTGAAAACTAAATTTAAGAGGTTTAAGCAACGGAAAGCAAAATTTATGTTGGGAGACTTACAGCTGAACCAAACCTGAAGAATGGGAGCCTAGAATATAATTTATCGACTTGACTCCTTCTTTGTTTGAAATGAAAGGGTTTATAGAATTCACTTCAAAATGCCATATGAAAACTTCTCCCAAATCATGGATATATATATTTTTTAATTTTTTAATTACCTTCAGGGGCTGCCTGCAGCGTCTGACCTAGAAAAGGCTCGCTTGAAGTGCATCCAGCAGATGTACAAGCTGTAAGTGTGAAGCTGTAGTTGGTGTATGGCTGGAGACCTAGAAAGAGCAAACAAGAAATAAAGTACATCTTGAGAGGATTATTTATTATCAATTAAGCATCGAAAGTAACATGCAGAGTTGTAGATACGATTTCCAAAAATTTTAAAAGCAGAAAACACTCTTTAATGGAGATAGGAACCTCACAAGCATCTTGATATAAATAGAAAATTCATTTATCATTAATAAAGTAGTAAATTCTCAGCCTGAGAAGAAATCTTAAAATTCATGCAATCCATCCACCCATCCATCTTTCTCCTGATTCTCTTGTACAAGAGGTCATTGAAAAGACTGCCTTGCCTAGGCAACCAGAGTTCTCATCTCTCAAAGAGCCTGTTCCATCTTTAGAGAGCTCTAGAGTTCTCCTTATTTTGTTTGAAAGTCCTTCTTTATATTGTGGTGAATTCTTTCCATCACTTGGACCCCTAGGGACATACAGAACAAATCTAATTTCTTTTCCACATGACAGTTCTTCAAATATTTGT
Source organism: Mustela lutreola (assembly GCF_030435805.1). Lineage (NCBI taxonomy): Eukaryota > Metazoa > Chordata > Mammalia > Carnivora > Mustelidae > Mustela > Mustela lutreola. The sequence goes on from NC_081303.1 coordinate 60,515,738, forward strand.
AGACAGTTATCAAATGCCCCCTGAGTCTTTTCTTCTCCAGGCTAACCATCCTAGTTTCTGCAACTGCTTCTAATATGAGAAGGGGTGGAAAAAATAAAAGGAAGGTTAGATTCAAAATGTTTTTACCCTTAAGTCATATTCAGATTATATTCATACCACCCCCCCCCTTTGTATTTAACTTTGCACTTCTTCACCATGTGTGCCCATACAGTACCAGCTCACCTTTAACTTCTGTAGTTTTTTGTCGGGGGGGGGGGGGAATGTTGGCTTTGTCTTTACACATTGATTAAACATAATTTTATGAAGGGTCAGTGCTATGGTATTCAGAATATGACACAGCCCAGTAACTGCTCAATAATTTCTCAGGAAAAATAGAATACTCAAGTTACTTAGCTTCTCTTTGCCTGATCTTCTGATCTGTAAAAATGGGAAATACAGCAACTCGCTTTTAAGGCTCTTGTGAAGATGAAATAGGTTACTTAGAGAAGTACTTTCTTTGAGCAGAACCAACCTTAAAACTCAGCAGCATTAGATAAGGCTAACATTTCTTGCCTTGATTTTTGGGAAAGTCCAAATAATGCTGAAGCTCAAAAATTTTCTTTTCCTTAAATATAAGACTTAGTCTATATGTTGAATAATTAGGCTAAGTGATAGCACTGCTCTACTAATTATTATATTAATTTTTCATGAATTCTGAACTATATTTTCACATATATTGTTCTTCTGGTAGGTGACTTTTTCCAGAGACATTCATGAATCACTCTATGGCTTCATGTAGATTTTTGCTCAAGATTTTTTTTTTTTTTTTTTTTTTGCTCAAGATTTTTGACTACTCTGTATATACACTACACCCAGTACCTGTTGTTCCCTCAAATTACTTTCTTCTTCATAGCCCTCAACATTATCTGATGTTTTATTATGTCTGCATATTCATTGTTTGTCTCCTCCCTAGGGCATAAGCTCTAAAAGAGCACAAACGGATCTGTATGTAAAAAATCCCAGCATATCCTTCAAATAATGACTGGCACAAAGTAGATGCTTGTTAAATGAGTCAAAAAATTAATTTAACTGATTCCTTTAGTATTAGAGTAGTCATCTGGGTTTTCTGCTAAAGCAATAAAGTTCTGCAGCTGGAGCTGCTTCAGAATTCAGCTTCAAAGCCCTTTGTGTTTCCTTATCAATTTAGTGATAAGATGCAGATACTTATTTGATTGTAATCTCCCATTTGGTTGCTATGGAGGATTTACATAATTTTGATATTTACCTGATTTATAGATAAGAAATATGATGAAAGATCTAAGCCAAACCCAAACCATATATGTTTGATAAAAGCTTATGGGAAAATGCTAAAGATTATAAAATACAGAGCTCAAAAGAAAAAGGAGGACTCTTCTAAGAGTGAAGGTCAGAGAATGCAGTAGCGGGCTGATTTCATCTGACAACGCACCCTCTTTACTCTTGCTGCTGGAAAAGGGGGTGTAGACCCTTGTAGCACCATTTCATGAGAAGAGCTCAATTTCTCACTTAGAATGTAAGCCCTTAGAAGGTAAGGCTTATGTCTTTGAGGATTTTTTCATCATATTTTCTCAGTAGTGCCTATTGTAGGTGTTTGATGTTTGTTAAATAATGTTTAAAGAACACGAAGCCCCTACAAGTGCCCCACAAAGATGTCAGGCTATGATGTCCATGACATCCAGTCAAATTGTGATCTGACCAAACAGAAGCCCTTCCTCATAATTCCATGGGTATCTCTGCCCACCACATTTATTCATTGTGTAAGCAATTCTATTCTAGTTGTAGAACATTATTAAAATAATACAAAAATTAATGGAATGTGTAAACAATAAATATTTTCTAGATTTTGTCTGAATGCCAGATGGTAACTATGGCTGATACAAGTGAAGCAACGCTTGGTCTTTCTCTAGATTTTCCTATCAAACGAAAACAAACAACCCCCCCCAAATGAGGCCCTCTTCATTTTGTGCTCTAGCTAGTCTGAGTCAGACAAGTGGTGACTGCTGGAGGATGTTTTAGGATGCATCTTAGAAAAGGTAGAGCAAATATGTCATTACAAAGGTGTTCTAAGGCTGATGAGAGGTTTGAATGTGTTTGCAACGAGGACAGTCGCTAAAAAGGAAATTAATGTATATTGAAATAGAAATTGTCCTTTCCTTACAAAATCTTTCTGAAGCAAACTGAGTGGTATCCATTTTACATATAGCCCAGAACACTAGAATACAAGCTATTTAGAAATGGTACCACAGTGGAGTAGCTAGTTCATTAGGGATTTTTGATAGGTTAAGGAAGGTGTGACAGAGAAGCCTGTTACAGGTATTTAAACTGGATCCTGTGGGTTGGCCTTGAAGAGCATGGGGCCAGGTCTGGTGAAGGAATATGCATCTCTTGAAGCCACTGGAGTACCAGAATCAGGGAGGAAGAATGCAGAGCTGAGCGCTGGGTAGAGATGCTCATTTAGGAATCCACAGGCTTTCAAAGACATCACCCATCAAGAGGAATGAATGTGATGAGCTTGAGAAAGGAAACAAAAATGGAAGAGCAAGAAAGACAAGAGTGGGAAACTTGAGACTTGAAGTGAAGGAGGGGAGCACAAATGGACTTAATCTAATCCATGCGCAGTTCGTCCTCAAGGACTGTGTCTGGCCCTGATATAGGGGTCAGACGGAACAAGGGTAGACATATTCACCTCATTCCAACTCACATTTGCCAGTTTGTGTCATACAACTCCACATTTGCTATGTCTACCTTCCAGAGTCCACTCACACTTCCTTTTACTACAGAGCTGTAGTTTTGCTCATGGAAACCCGTCTTTTGGCTACCAACAGGCTTTACGCCTTGTTTAGGATTGATACCACCTGGACTGACTAGTCCTGGACACAGTTCCACATTCCACTGTGGATGTTAGCTGCTCAGGATTGAGTCTGTGACTTCATTTAGACTAAGGGGAGGCAGGCCTTGAACATGAACTTTCATTCTTAATTGCTGGTAGTTTTTTGTTCACCACATAGTGCTTGAGAATGGAGGAGACCTCAGAGGTAAAAAGAAATTGGGTCTTGGAAACATCTCAGCGTGGAGTCTACACCTGATTTTTCTTTTTAGTTTCAAGCCAATAAATGTCCATTTGTTAAGCCTGCTTGAACTGAGTTTTCTGTAACTTCCTAGAAAAAGATTTCTAAATAATACTAATATTATAATTACTAATAATGTCACATATCAGCACACAAGTTCAGATACTTCCATGTTACACAAGGGGACCATAAGCAGCTGTTATTACCCTATGCATGTTAGAGATAGTTACAAGATTCTGGTTGAGATAATTAGCAACAACATGAAAAGGTTTAGTGGAGAGGTGAAGAGGTTTCAGCTTGAATATCACCAGGACGGGAATTAGTATTCCTGCCTCACAGGTAAGAAGACTGAGGCTCAGAGAAGTAAACGTTCCACAGTGAATGATTGATCAGACTGGGGTAGAGACAAAAGCACAACTTTAACACCAAACCCTGAGCCCTCCCCTCACACAAGAGCTACAGCCAAGTGTATTGAAATTTTTCAACAGCTCTGTACGTTAATTAAATACGCATTATGAGAAACAGAGTTATTTTTAAGGAAATTGATTACAAAATTACATAAAAACATAGTAGCTGAAGTTGACTGAACACCACTTGCAGGCCTTCTTCTGTGTACTCCTGGATATTAACACAATCAAAAACCTTGGTAACTCCCTGAGGCACTGCAATTATCTGCTTCTTTTAGAGGTAAGGGAGCTAGAGCACAGATGGAGAAAATCAACTGTTTTTATAGAGACAAGCTTGGGCGAGGTCAGGATAGAAGTCTGGCAGCTGGGCTGAGAAATGTGGCCCAGAGCTTCTGAGACATTGGAAAATGATGACATAGGTAGCTCAAAGACCAATGGGGGGGAAAATATATATATATATACACACACATATATATGCACCCATATATACACACACAGTATACATAGTATATCTACACAGTATATCTATATCTATACTATATATCTCTCTCCAAGTGGGAATCTGTATTTAAATATTTAAATATTTCCATTTTGAATATTTCCACAATCATGTACTGAAGCAGAGCAGGCTTTCTGTTAGGAGAGAAGCATGTGGAGTTAGACTATTTTTGGGTTTTAATCCCTTACCTACTTATGAATTACGACCACGGGCCAGCTTTCTGACCCTTAGGTGTCTCAATTTCCGTACCCGTAAACTGTGGGCATGATGGTGCAGGCTGCTTGTTTGGGCTACGGACTAACTTGAGGGAAGGCAATATCTGAATCCATAATTGTCTACATCCTATTTCTTAGGTCTTGGATTTTTCATGCTCTCAGAGGACTAAATTACTCACAGGCGTGGTTCAGATAATCTGTAAGGAAAGCATCGGCTGCCTTCAGGCATAAATGATCTACATGAACTGGATGACCTTTGATATACACGACTCCGTAAAACTCAATAAAATCAACGCATTTCAACTGGAATTTGTTGCCGTTTTAAGTGAGTCTCTATTGGTGGTCCTTAAAATGAGATATATATGAAATATTAGTAACAGGCATTGAAAAGGGCACACCAACTGAAAACGACTCATGAATTGATCAGGATGAGAAGAGGGAAATAAAGAGGCGTCTCAAAGGAACCATTCTGACTGTAACTTAATCCTAAAGTCCAAGAATAGAAGGAGAAAAGAAAACATCATTCAAGTGCTCAGCATTGAATTAAAAGAGTAGGAGATAGGAGTTGTAGAGCAGAGAAAGGCAAATGCATGGAGAAAAGCCAAGCATTTAACATTTCAGTGCAGTGGAGATTACGGTGGCTGCAAATTACTGAATTTCCCTATAGGGAATCATGTTCTCTTTTAAAGGATAGAAGTATACTATAACCAAACTCATGATAATTATACTTTCAAGTAACATTATGTTCAAGAGTAAATGTGTATTAAAAAGGATCACCTAAAGTCTGCCTATGAATCATAAAAAATATGATTTGGAAAATAGAACCAATGCTTATGTTAGCGTCTGTTACATTTGATGATACGATTTAGAGAACAGCTTGTTTCTAGTTCTTTAGTCTCCAGATCAATAGTCAGGAGAAGACGTTTGTCCCTTATAATCTCAGATAGCAAGTGCTACCTGAGAGCAACCATCTGGTTATTCTACCATGTCACCTGCTATTTTCTAAAGAATTACCAAATAGTCCTACAAAATAAGTCATTCTGCAAGTCTTTCCATCAGTTTGGTCAGTGATGAGTTCAAGGGCTGAGAGGCCTGGGTTACTTTCAAAACTTGTCAGTAGGTAGTTATCAGATGTCGTCCATCTTCTGGGCAAGAAACTTGTCTCAGCACCAGTTCACCCAAACTGGGTGCTTGGCGGGGCCCCCCTGAATCCACATGCGATCTTGCCGTTGTGATACACCTCTTTCTGCTCTTACCCGCTTCGGATCTCACTAAGTGATGCCCTCCAGAGTGTCCCTGCTCACGGAGATTCCCGGGAACTTCCAGCACCCCCTGGCAGTGTTGACTGAGGTAGGGAGGCTTACAGCAGGATTCTGCTTTAAATGAATAATTCTGTGTGAAAATCTGGATGTTCAAAACTGATACACCAAGATATTGTGGAAATGCTTTAGAGGCATCTAAGGTGCATTTGCAGATGATCTGTTTTATGGAACTGGACTAAGGAATGTGTCAGAAGCTCCCATGCTGGAGTCCCCTCCTCATGATAGCACCGGCCACCCCAAACTCAGAAGCCATGCGTCCAAGTTCATCAATCTCAGTTCTTGCCTGTTTGTGAGCAGCCACTGGACCTCTTTTCTGTATCAATGCTTCCAAGTAGGCATTCAGTTGACAGCTCATGAATTGGGCATCAACACGCCAAAACAAAGGCAATCTTGCATTGCAAAAGTCTGTGAGGTAACCTCATGACTTCTGCTTCTGACTACTTGTTACAAGCTTAATTGTTTCTTAATTCTATATTTTGTGTGAAATTCCAGGCCCTAGTTGAGGTCCCTCTCTCCAGTATCTTAGAAGTCACATTCATCCCAAGGAGCACTTCCCAGGTAAGTAAGTTACTTCTTGGCCAAATCTCTTTCCAAGTGCAGATCAACATTAAAAGTATTATTAAAATAGTCCAAGAAAAGACACTTGCTTTTGATTTTAGTAACATTCTTCTGATAAATATCCTTCTTCTCTGGAGTCTGGTGCTATACTAGACCAAAGCTGCTTTTACCCTACATTTTCAGGCAGAGTCTTTTCTAGAAACAAAATGTGGCATCGGATGGCGGCCAAGTCTGACGCTGCTCAGAAGCTCGACAAGGACACACACTGCAGAGACAGCAGGAGTTCTTTAGCACTCTTGGGACGAAACAGAAACAATGACTGCAAAAAACCTGAAAATATCTGAGATTTCAGGGGAAAATTTTTTTCTTCAAATATTAGTGTCCAGGCAGCTGTTGACTGTAATTCTTCAGCTATAATATTCTGTCTAAAAGCAAAAATAGTGCTGGATGCCATGCTATTCTTTATTCCTTTATTTTGCAAACAGCCAGGCACAAAGCTTTCCTTGGGGTTGGAAAAATGAAAATAAAATGAATTGTTGTATCTATTTTGATAGGCCTGACGCCCAGCAGTCAGTTTTCAGGTAGCTGGAGTGAATGCAGCACAGAGTAATACATGCCATGATCTGAGAGCACTGAAGGCAAGCTCCGGACGCTGTTCTGAGCACAGCATTACCGTCCTAGCTGTCTTCCTCTGTTCCAGTTCAAGAAGCAGACTGCCAATAAATCCAGACGGCCAGAGATCAAGGCTGGCTTCCCAGGCATGCGTGTAACCCAAGATCCCCCTGGTGGAGGGTCCAGGGCTTGATTCTGTGCTCTATTTTCAAGCATTCTTAAGGATTAAAAAAACCCACAAAAAACATATATATATATATATATATAAATTATATATATATATATACTTTTCTAAAAAATTTTTATTAAGTTTTTAGTTCAAATATAGTTAACATACAGTGTCATATTCATTTTAGGTGTATAATATAGCGATTCGGCAACTCTAAATGCGACTCAGTGCTCATCATGGTAAGTGTCCTCTACTCGCAATCCCCTTCACCTACTTCACCCTCTGCCCCAGCCCCTCCATTCTGTCAACCACTAGTTTGTTCTCTAGGGTTAAGCGTCTGTTCCTTGGTTTGTCTCTCCTTTTCCCCCCTTGGTTCATCTGTTTCATTTCTTAAATGCCACATATCAGTGAAATCTTACATTATCTGTCTTTATCTGACTTATTTCACTTAGCATTGTACTCTTTAGCTCCATCCACGTTGTTGCAAATGGCAAGATTTTATTTTTTGTGACCAAATAATATTCCATTGTAGATATATAAATATATATATGATATTAAAATATATAATATAAAAATATATATTATATTGTGTATATATACATAAGAATTATATATATATATATATACATATATATGTATATATATATATGGATTTTTAAAAAAATCCATCCATTGATGGACACTTGGGCTGCTTCCATCCTTTCGATCCTGGATCCTTTTTGGTTAATGTTTTTGTATTTTGGGGGCAAATACCCAGTAGCCCAATTACCAAATCATAGGGTAGCTCCATTTTTACTTTTTTTGAGGCACCTCCAAAATGCACCACTGCGTTCCCACATAAGAGTGCTTGAGCGTTCTTTCCTCTCCACATCCTCACCAACACCTGTTGTTTCTTGTGTTTCTGATTTTCATCACTCCGGCTTGCGTGAGGTGACCTCTCACCACAGTTTTCATTTACATTCCACTGATGATGAGTGATGTTGAGCAGTGTCTGTTGGCCATCTGTATGTTTTCTTTGGAGAAATGTCTGTTCATGTCTTCTGCCACCTTTGGCAAATTGGATTATTTGTTTTTTTTTGGATGTTGAGTCATACCTAAATAATTTTTGGACAAAGGACCCCACATTCTCATTTTGCCCTGGACTCTGAAAATGATGTAGCCATTCCCGCCTGAGATTTAGAGGTATTTGACAGTATGATTTTTGTATACGATCAAAACAGAATAAAATCATTCAGATCCTAGTTTACTACTCAGTATCTACCCACTCAACAAATCTTCATGAATGCTTAATATGTTAAGTACCCTGTTAGGTGCCTATCACAGTGTAGATGATACAATGGCAAACAGGAGGCTATTGTCTGCCCTTAGAAAACTTCACCTATTAGCTGAGGAATAGTGACAGGAAGAAGGAATATTGTGATAAAGTATTATAAATGCCATGAGAGCTGAGAGCCAAGTGCTAGCTACCATGGGAGGACACAGCAGAATTATCTAAACAGAAGATCCCCTTATAAGGAATTTCCACATTTCGTGGTACTGATGGTCAAAGTGTGTCCCCTTTTTTCTTTTTTCCTTCAAAAATGATGTGCAGGATATCTGTTCTAGTACATTAATAGTGCCTGTCTGCTACAACCTGCATTGTTAGGGTGTATGCTATTTTAGCACAGGAGATCTTCATGAGTTTCTAAGAAAATGGAAAAGGAAGGCAAATTGCTCTCTCCTTGCTAACCTAAGGCTGGTGGGTCTTCCTTTTCAAGGAAAATGCAATGATAAGCAACTTTTAATAAATTATTTGGAAAACACTTTTCTCCCAGAGTTAAGAGACACATAAGCCCTTATCAAATCTGCTGCTAAAGAGGACATGATTAATTCATTTTGTTCTCGGTGGCCCTAATTATTTAGTTAATCCTTTCTCCATCTCTTCTGCCCAGTGCCCACGCTAGGAGGCCCATATATAAAGCAGTGGTAACCCAAAGTGAAACAATGCCATAACTGACATCCCAATTGTTCTGTGCAGGATGGTGGACCTGTTTAGTAATAAATGATATGAAAAGGTCTTTTATTGACAAGCTGCCATGTGCTGTTTGCATTAGCGGATATGAGAAGATGATGGCTGTTTCTCCTTCGTCCCCATGGTATTCAGCTCAGTGAGATAGCAGAAAATGCTTCAGTTTACTTAAAGCATTGATAACACCTCTAAATAATTAACTGAGGACTTCCTGTCTTCAATTACTTAATGCTTTTTTTAACATCTTGAGAGGATTATAAGCAATTTATGGATTTCACATGATGAGTGCACTCGCCACTATTCCCACAAAGCATTTACGGGATCATGTTTCTAAAGCTTTGAGGTAATTAAAAATAAGCATGGAGACAATGGGGCTGAGGCAAGGTGCTCGCTTTCCCTTCTGTCATTTCTAAGGACCTAGATTTTCAAGTTCCAGGATGACTGATGCTACAACTTCATTAGTGTTTGGCTGTTAACGTAGGGAATACCAAGGTTTTGGAAATGATGAGAAAAGCAAAACATTTATCCCAGAGGGTACAGGTAGCCCTTTGATCAAACACTGGAGATGCAATGTAAAGTAAATCTGGTTGTTTCAGTTTGTTCCACAAACGCAATAAAATAGTCATTCATATCATAAAATACTTCCATAGTGAATTTGGTCAGTTAGAGAACTATGGAAATGAATGTTTCTTGGCAGATAAGGTATAGGAACATTATATGGATCTCAGGTTTTAGATGAACTAATGCCCAGCCCCGCTGCCATCCAGCAGGGACAGCATATAGAGGAGGCTGTACTCGGTGAGGTTATGCTAAGATCTAAGGAGTTTGCTTCCTCATGCGATGAAGACACTTCTCTTTAGGACTGTCTTGCCAAGGGAAATACTGTCTACCTCTATTTAAAATGGTGCAGACGGATGAACCAAATGAATCCTAAAGGCTTCTTTTTATTTTATGATCTTATAAAAAGTAAAACCATATAGAAAAACTTTAAAATATTTTTCCTCATAAAAGAGAACTCCTGGCATCAAGTGATGTGCATGAAATCCTCTCTGACATGAAAATATTCATTAAAAATGACAATGAGAAGAACAACTGGTGGAATAAAGGTGTTTTAAAGAAAAATCTTCCCAATTATTTTATAATTAATGAGGCTATCAATCCTGTTGGTGTACACATTACATTTGAATTTAGTCTGTTGGCATGTAAATGCTCGTTTTAAAAAAAAATACAAATCAGAACAACTCACACAGTTCAAAGCCCATGCTGGCTGAGGAGACATATAGTGTAAGAAGAACATTCCATATCACGGTATCCCGGTTTTTTGTGAAACCTTTACTGATACAAGATCTAAATGTGTCTTAACTTGGGTTTCAAAACTCTGTAACTGACATTCCATTTTCCAAGCCAAGTTATTCTTTTGATTTTCCCCCACTGCATTCTTTGGAGTTCTGCTGTGGTATCGGTCGCACTGTATTTGCAATTAGTTCTTAACTTGTCAGTGTTCCCTATCACTGGAAGCTTCTTCTTCTTCTTCTTCTTTTTAAGATTGTATTTATTTATTTGACAGACAGAGATCACAAGTAGGCATAGGCAGGCGGGGGGTGGGGGGTTCCCCGCTGAGAAGAGAGCCTGATGCAGGGCTCGACCTGGATCATGACCTGAGCTGAAGGCAGAGGCTTTAACCCACTGAGTCACCCAGGTGCCCCTCACTGGAAGCTTCTTGAGAGCAGCAATCTTGTTTTAGAGCACTTGGCTTCTGGAACTTCCTGAAGACAGTGGGCATCTGTCAGTGAATGCCTGCTTGTGTGTCAGGGCATCATAGAATTAAGAGTAAAATCATGAACTGATTTTTCTACCTGTGTAGTATAACCTGTGCTTCCTCTGAGGAAAACTCAGGCACACTTTCCCAGGCTTTTCTGTACTTCTTCACAAGTTTCCTGATCTCTAGTATCAATGCTCCATGTAAGCCAAGGGGTCCAATGGAAGAAGAATATTCACTCAGGGGCCCTGGGAAGGAAGCTGCTGACAATGGGGGAAAAGGAAGTTTGTAATCTCTTGCCTACGGCCTCAGAACCTAAACTCCCACAACTGTTTGGGATGATTCAGTAGATCTGAGTAATGAACTAAGTTACTTACCATCTCAAAGTATTCTTTTCTATAAAATGCGAGTAATAACTCTTTTTACCGCATAGATTTGTGGAGAGAATCAAACGAGATAGTACATGCCGGGTGTCACATGGGAAATTCATGTGTTCCCCATACATTTGTGTGGTTCTGTGTAGCATCTACAGATGTGTCAAGGACTGTTCTAGGAACAGGAAGTACTGTATTGAACTAGGTACCGATTTATACCGAACAATATCAAACTGTATTGAACTAGGTATCCCCGACCCAATGGGGGGAGATACAGAAAACAAGCACTATTAGGTAGTGAGAAATCCATGACAAAAATAAGACCAGGTGATAACCGTGGTGTAATAAAGAGGCTTCCTTAGAACGGGAATGTCAGAAAATGCTTCTCTTCTCTTCAGAAATGACATTCAAAACTAAACATGTTAATTGTTATTATAATCACGTCTAGTAATTATCTGACTTTATGCCATTATACTGTACTATTATTATTTTTTTACAGTTAATTGTAATAAATGTTATAACAAACCATAAAAATAATACAGTCACTATTAATTAATGTTAATAATAACAAATCGTCACAGTCACCTATCAACTACTCTGTGTATCAGTTACCCACTCAGTAGATAAATGTTAGCCTCTGGGCGATTTCTCCCTGCCTTCCAGTACATTCCTGGCTATCCTCATCCCATTATCTATGAGTATATCCTTGGGGAATGAAAATGCATCTTACCGTTTGTCTGAGGGAAAAAAAAAAGTTAATACTGATGCAAAAACCCTACACATAATGCATATCAAAGCCAAATATAAATTATTTCTGAAGTTATCTGCTGTTGTGGCTTATTGCTGCCAGTGTGGGCTCTTCTATTAGCATGGATAAGTGGGACCTGACCATATGTCAAGAGAACACGTCCTTTCGAAGCGACCTCATATATCAAACGCACACCCCTGGGATGCTTTGCCCCCTAACCACAATGACAGACCCTTCCGGTAGGTTTTCCTCACAGGTTTTTTTCACCTGTGACCGTATGCTGCCTCCTGTCAGTGGTGCCAGTGTAGATGAGACCTTTCCCAGCCTGCCTGAGCTGGTACTCTTTAATGACGCCATTTGGTTTCTCAGGGACGCTCCAGCTCAAATGCAGAGTCTCTGCGCTGGGCGCCGTGACTCTGGGCGGCAGGACGCTCTCCGGGACTCCTTGGGTCGTGGCGGCAACTACCTGCAAATAGGAATTAAACAGCAATTTATGGTAATAGGACACTAGGTATTCTGATCAACGAGAATGTCACTTTTGTTTTAAAATGTTGTTGTCTGGCCTGGCATATCATTAGCGGGGGCTTGGGGAGACAGTCTCCTCCTTCTTCTTCCTTCTTTTTCTTTTTATTCTTTTCCATCGTATTTAAACAATAAAATCTGACCTTGAATACATTACCTAAGTCTCAGACTACCATTCATCACAACAAGTTCAACAACAATTTTGACGGCAGAGTGCAGCCCTCAGTTTAAACAAGTAAAATCTGGCGGGCAGACTGTCTTGCTAGAGAACTCTTGATGACTCTCTTCCATATGGCCCATCAGTGTCTTTGCATTTTAACAGCCTGATTTTGTACATTTTAAGCACCAGTAAATATGAAGCAAAACCCACATCTGAACTTGCTTGCATATAATATGCTTTGAACAGTATAAATGGCAGATTTTTTTTTTTTAATAGTCTTCTTACAATACCCAGGATGTCTTGATAGCGTCTATACCAACGTTCTGGAAAAAGAACTGAATGAGAAGGAAAAAAGGATAAGTCGACCGGTTATTTATGCAGCATTATCAAAATACAGTTTTGAATAAAAATTAGCTGCATTTGTTTTTTCACAGAATTAACTCTGGTTTCAGTTTTTTAACCAATTGTTCTGGCATCTGGTAGGCAGGAGCTGTGCCTGTATAAAAAGACGTGGAAATGTTCTAGGACCGTTCGGACCATAACTTTTGATGGGGCCAATCAGCTGCCATCTGTTTAAACGGTGCCACGCTCGGAGATGTTTCTGGAGGTCTGCTGAATGAAAAGCTGCACATATGCACGGCGGCGGACCCATCTGACTGAATGTTTTCCTTGGATGGTTCTTGCACAGTGTGGGAAGATGCTGTTCTTATAAAGTTGTAACCACATGAAGAGAATCAGAGCTGCTGTGTGTTTGTTTCTACTGGTTTCTTCTGACTAGGCTGGCTTCTGTGAGATGGCTCGCTCTTTATTTTTCTCCTAAATCATCTCACTGCTTCTTTCCAGTCTCCTTTGTGGGCTCTTCGCGTTCCCAGTGTTCATCATCTGTGGTCTTGTTTTTTTTTCTCTCTCTCTTCTCCTTAAATGACCCTATTCAAACTCCTTGCTTCAACTTCCCACATGGATCCTTCTAGCAAATCAGTCATTTCATAATCTAGACTCTGACAAGACAGTATTGCTTAAAGTGCCAAGTAATATTTTCTTCTGTCACTCTATCTGTTCCTTCTCTTAAATATATACTTAAAAAAGGCTTAAAATTTTAATCTTCTTCTACACTCAAATTTTCCTCTTTTATTTTTTTATTTGCTTGCAGAATGGCACTGTGATCTGTAATTTGCTCAAGCCAGAGAGCCAGAGATCTTGAATAACATCTTTGATACTTTCCTCTTACTACCCTGCATAGAGTTGACAGCAATTTCTCTTATTTCCCTGCATTTGGTTGACACCAAGTCCTATAGATTTCATCCCCAAAAACATCTGTTGTATCTCCCTGATATTCTCCATCCTGACTCCTGTTACGTGAGCTCATTTCTTTCCTATACTGTAGCAGAAATCTTGGTATCATTTTATTTTCTAAGCCAGGCTCTTTTGCCCCTTTCTGTGTTTCAAGAGAAGGCAATTTTTGTTAAAGTGTTATTTTTTTTTTAGAATTTATTTATTTGACAGAGAGAGATCACAAGTAGGCAGAGAGGCAGGCAGAGAGAGAGAGAGAGAGAGAGGAGGAAGCAGACTCCCTGATGAGCAGAGAACCCAATGCGGGACTCGATCCCAGGACCCTGAGATCATGACCTGAGCCAAAGGCATAGGCTTTAACCCACTGAACCATCCAGGTGCTCTTAAAGTCATATTTAAATAGAAACTTTTAAACTGAGGAATGATTTGAGACTTGTTATGGATCTATAGAAGATCATCTGAGAATAGTTGGCAGAACTTTGGAAAACAGTATGGCGGTTCCTCAAAAAGTTAAAAAGAGAGATACCCTATGACCCAACAATTGCACTAGTGGGTATTTACCCCAAAGATACAGATGAAACGAAAAGAAGAGGCACTTGCACCCTAATGTTCATAGCAGCAATGTCCACAATAGCCAAACTGTGGAAGGAGCCGACATGCCCTTCAACAGACAAATGGATAAAGAAGATATGGCCCATATACACAATGGAACATTACTCAGCCATCAGAAAGGATGAACACCCACCATTTGTACTGACATGGATGGAACTGGAGGGGATTATGCTGAGTGAAATAAGTCAAGCAGAGAAAGACAATTATCCTATGGTTTCACTCATACGTGGAACATAAGGAATGTCATGGAGGACATTAGGGGAAGGAAGGAAAAGCTGGAGGTGGGAAAGTCAGAGGGGGAAACAAACCATAAGTGGCTATGGACTCTGGGAAACAATTTGAGGGTTTTGTGGGGGGTTAAGGGGATGGGTGAGCCTGGTGGTGGGTATTAAGGAGGGCACATGTTATAACGAGCACTGGGTATTATATGCAAATAATGAATCACGGAACACGACATCAAAAACTAAAGATGTACTATATGGTGACTAACATAACCTAATTAAAAATATAGTTGGCAGAGGGAAAATGTGATAAAGAGGGTAATATTGGTTCAAATTTTTTTCCTTTTTTAAAAACTAATGAAACATTGACACGTGCATAAATTTCCTTTGCAGTGATCTCTCCTTCTGGACATACGTATTAGTAGTCAGCTGAGAAGCCATGTGAGCGTGTTACCATTGAGGCAGATACTGTTTTCTGACAGTGCAAAAGTCATTCACAACCTGCATGTTCCTATAGTCTTCCCACTGGCTCCTTTCCTTACCTTGTTGCTGATGGCGCAGCCAGCAACCGTGCAGGCTTTCAGCTGGTACGAGTATTCCTGAAACGGCTGAATTCCCTTCGTATCAGAAAAGCTCAGTGACGTTCCCTGAAAATGTTCAACCCCATTTCGGAGAAGAATGTAGTAGATAATTGGACCTAAAAGAGACAGAGAAATACCCAGATTTGAGTGTCAGATCCTTTTAACTATTTGCAAACAACTCACATGTCTTAGGGTTCTGAGGAAATAGGATAGTCTAGCATTACTTACTTTTAATTTGCTATCGTATTGCTATGTTCAAGAAGTTCTGAGAGATATGCACTCTTCTTGAAGAGAGGGATTCTGGACATAGATAATTAAATTCATTTATGTTTATTTTCCCTCACTACCAAACAAAATTTCTTCCAATATTAAAACTATTTTGCCTTACTTTAGCAGTCTTTGCTTGTTTGAAAGCAGCTCAGATATATATGCTAGGATTCGAGGAAAAAATTCCGGGACTAAACACTTGTGAGGCCTATTTTACAGAATGAATGATTAGCAGGCACACACCTAAGGTTTCTTTTACCAGCAAATAATTTTTAATGGTTAGATGCATGCCAGTTACATGTACTTTACACTCATTTCGATTTCCTTACGGATTTATAGGATTTTGTTATTTCAATTTAAAAAGTAGCTTAATACCATTTGACTGTATAGGCTTCTTCCAACTTAAGAGTATCACATCTTCAAGATTATCCATTTTGGTCCACCTAGGGGCACTAAGTCCTTCAGGCACATCTTCTTTTGTTCTGGCTCTAATGGCTTTGCTGAATCCTCGCCCATAGCTGTTCCATGCAGAAATCCTATACTCGTACATCATATAAGGCTCCAGGTTCACATCTGGAAAGGGAGAAATTGAAGAGTGAGCTTTTAAAAACATTTTTTTTAACCATATTGAAAATGAATATAAAAAACTTTTAAAAACTTAAAAATAAATGCTTAATGCTAGAACTCTCATCTCTTAATGTTCTAAATCATAAGAAAAACACTTCATGTGTTTATTGGATGCAACAATATGGAACTCCACAGAAAAGAATTCACTTTCTCTGATCAAATAATGGGTGACATGAAAGGAATGACTGAAAACCTAAAGTACTAGACTAATGTACACTGGATATTAGTGCTTCCCCACTTCTGTGTGGGGCAGGTTCACCAACCTGTTTTTAGAGTTTGATACTATAAATCTTACCAATTATTACATCATCCATATTACATTAAACTATTATATAAATTATATATAATGTAATAAATTATATTATGTAAAATATAATGGATTATATATAATATATAGTTACTGTGATATATGAGACTGGAAACTTGTCTTATCATGGTTAGTGGATATAACTGGTTATATATGGATATTACATATATAGAGAGTATACATATAAAATATATATTTATATATAAATATATAAAATATATAGGGTTAAATATAACCCTATAATATTTAATATAACCCTATAATAGGGTTATATTAAATATAACCCTATATGTTTATATATATATTTATATATAGGGTTATAAATGGTTAGTGGTTAGTGGAATGCACAATCCACTACACACATCCTTCCCTCTTTTGCCAAACCAGGACTGAAACCCAAATTCAAAACAACCAATCTAAAGAAAAGAATTAAACCAAACTGTTGAATGTTTTGTACTGGCAATGATTTTATTAGATAATCAGTCATGTGATTCAATGGCATGCCAAAAGTCTTTGTTCAGTTTTAAGCTTTGGTAATTTCAGAAATACAAATGCTACAAATTTACAAAAAAAAAAAAAAAAAAAAAAAAAAACCCAAACAAAAAAACACTGAAAAATTAATTGGCTAAATCTGTTTAATTTGGTGAATTTTGACTATGTTTGTATGTATGCATTTTTGTGTGGTGGTTTCTGGATGACTTCTCGGAGTCCTTCTTTGGCTTCTCAGCCGCATGCTCCATCTTTATGTGGGGTTGAGTCTCCACCCATCCCTGTGGGTTTTTTTGACTGCATTTTCCTTACATATATTTCCTTACCATAAACCCTGACCTGCTTACTTTATAGAATTAGTATGAAAATAAAATGCATGATGTTATGTGCCAAAATATCATAAAATGTAAACTGCTATAAAATAGAAGGGCTTATCTCTGTCTTCATTTTTCTCTGGTAAGGGGGCATCTGCCACTTGTTACCTGGGATGACCACTGGTGGGTGCCCAGATCTCCCTTTGGTCCTGGTCAGAGGCCTTCTGCCTAGGGTCTAATTTTCCCAATTTTCTCTGCAGCTTGGGGTTATCAGATGACTGAGATCTCAACAAAAGAATTAGCACAACAGTGATAAAGGAGACCAGGGTCTCACTTCCTAAGAGGAATCACTTTTCCTCCATGGACCTTCTCATCCCCTTTTGGTGGCCTGGAAGTAGGATGTTGTGGTGACCCAGGTTGCACCATGGAAAGGATGGCAGCCCCAGAAACATCATGAGCCATCACCTGGAAGGAATCTGGATCCCTGAATGACTGTAGGGCCGAGCTACCCAGACCATCCACCTACTCACATGAGGTCACTATATTTTTCAATCAACTGGCTGTAGCAGATTGAACTGCTCATTGCTAATAACTGTTCTTTCCAACCCTTCAGGCCTACATCACCAATTCTAATTTCAGTTGCAGTAGCTTGCCATGCTGTTTCTTCTTTTTTCCTCTATGGCATTTCATTCTTTTTACTCTCTCATCTCTTATCTTCATTTCTTTGTTTTCCTGTGAGGCCTGGTCTTTAAAAGATGCTCCTAGCTCATGAAAGAATCCTTTTTGTTTTACACATAAGGAAGCATAGTTGAAATTTTGCCTTCCCTCAACAATCTCTCTTATTTCTGAGTTCTTTTTTCTTTGCCAGAATTTCCAACTCAACTCTTTTTTAAAAAAAAAGAAAAGAAAATGCCACCCCCCCACCCACCTTTTGTAATCTCAAAATCATTATGTACGTTATAAGGGGTTAGTCTTCAAATAAAAGAGGGTCTTGCTTTTTTGGGGGGGGGTATGCTTACTCAATTTTTACTTGTTACTGACTTAAATGTCCCATGCATACTTGTCTGCAATCATTTGTTCAGCTGATTGTTCTTTAAAAACGCATATACAGGATTGTGTTGTTCTATTGCTGAAAAAGCTTTAATATTGCCTCATTGCTGCCTGCTTAGTGTGGTATAAAAGGCCTTCATCTGCTGACCCCTGCTCTTTGGCCTCATCCCCATGGTTTCTCCTCTCCTTCACCATGCTACATGCATATCAAGGGCCTTGTTTTTCACATCTTCCTGGGCTTTCTCTCACTTCCTGTGCTTTGTACACGTTGTCTTATCTGCCTGCCTTCCTTTCCTTTGAACTGGTGTGTTTCTCCTTGTTCTTCAGTTTTCAGCTCAGCTCAGGCATGATATCCTTCACAAGTCTTTCCTAACCTCTTCAGTCTGGGTTAGATGTCCTTGCAATGCCCTTGAAAAGCATCCTCTGCTTACTTCTGTTGCAGTTCTTACATGGACGTATTTCTCACATTACAGGGTACTCATATTTGTCCCCTGTCTGTTCATACGGGCTTCAAATCCCTGATGGGAATTCTTACTTATTTGTTTTCATAGCTGGTGGGCTACCAGTGTGGAGACTAGTTATTAGTAAAAATTTAAGAAATATTTTTTGATAAATGAAATGATTGTATGCATGAATGAATTTGGGTGAGCTCTGATGTTGTTTAGCTTTTAACTGTAGATTTCTAAGAAAGGTGGATTTCTTAGTCCAAATTGGTCTCAATGGTACTTGTTTTAGCATGATTTAGGTGTTTAGTTTTCTTCTTGGAAGAGAAATTTTTGTTATTTTTCATATTTAATTTATAGTATTCTTTGGTAGGCAAAGCAATCTGAAATATGGATGTTTAAATAAGTTAAACATTTTCTCTTGTGGAGAAGGCTATTGTAAATATGCCTTAAGGGACCTTTAAAATCTTGACCTTGACTTCAAAAGGCAGATAAAAGTACAGAATTCTCTTGGATCATGTGCATCTAGACCAAACTCACTAATTTGGAAATGAGGGTCCTTAATCTATAACTGGGTATGGAAGGACATTGGAGGGTTTGAGGAACTGTTCTCTATTCTGACCACTTTCCTGATTAAATGCATTCCAATAAATGTTTTGTTTTTGTTTTGTTTGCTTAACGTGTGTTAATCCAAGAATGAGATAAGGTGAAGCAAGGGCATCTTGTTCCGACCGCTATTTCAATCTCGTAGGTGGAAGGAGCAAAGGTCCAGAGGCACATGACACAAGGTAGAACTGAACGTCATGTTGATGTGTGAGAGGAGACAGACACTGGCTCGAGAAGCCTGCACTGGGGACAAGAAAGTTCACTTACACCCTGGGAATGGCAAAGAGGGACATTTCAGGTGGAAGAAATACGTCAGGGGAGTTTGGAGCACTGTGAGAGGACCTCCTACATCATGAAGAATCTTCTAAATCTGTGGGTCTTGAGGGCGAAGTGATTTAAAACTGACATCTTCCCTTAGCAACTTACTTTTATAGATGACCCTCAGTCTCTTCATCTGTTAAATGGCCATACTTCCATGATTGCTTTGTGGGTAAATTAAGGTAAGATTTTAAAGAATCTAGCACATCACTGGAACCTTATCTCTATGCCTGCTTTCCCTCCTCAATCTACTTCCTCACTCCAGCATCTTGCCTTATTTTTTTGTAATCTTGAAGTTTACCATTATCACCCACCATCGGTTAAGTAAGGCAGAATGGTGAGTCATGATGAAACAGGGCAGTTTAGTTAATCTTACCTTGCTTGAATTATGTCACTTAAATGTATTCTATTTGACTTTAGATGATGGATGATTATATATATAAACACACACACACACATGACACACACACATACACACAGCTACACACACACAGGGACACACTTAAGTTTTCAAAAGGCAAAAACAAACTCTGTAGGGACTTAAGTAAATGGACAAATAATAAAAATTTAATAGAGGACAGAACTATTTTGGAGATGATCTTAAACTTTTACAGTGTTTTTCACTCAGTTTAGCCAAGCCTGAGAACCACTATTTCCAAGGAACTCAGCAGGGCAAAGATGGGGCCTGAAAATTAATATTTTCAGTAACTGTGAAGGTTATTGTTCCCAAGACAATGGCCATTTAGTGGCGACACCAGGCTGTGGGAGAGTGCAGTCTCCAGACCCAGACCCAAGATCAGGAAAGGGACAGTTTAAGCTCCTCCCCAGAATAATGCTGCGAGGTCTTAATGGTGATCAGACAGGTTTCTTCCTGTTTTCTGCCTACAGGTAAAGCAACATTCAAGCTTTGCATTTATTGAAAGTCTGCATTCACACTTTTAAGAAAGAACATGGGGCTCACTGATGTTTAACTGGGTATACCATAAAAGAACACATAAGCTATTTCCCTGTTCTGAATTTTCTACATGTTTACTTTAAAACAGTACATACCTTTGTCTGGATTTAGACTTTCCACTTTTTTTAAACTACTAACTTTGAACAGATCCAAAGTGTGCCTTTAATTACCTTATAACTAGCTAGCCCACAGTATGAAGGAATTAGCATATGAGGTTAAGGAGGGGCTGGCATCAGGATGAAACAAGGATGCACTTTCTGCAGCTTTTCGCTCTCTCTCCTAAGCCACGGACATGTGGCCCGGTTTCTGTTACCTGTGAAGGAGAACGTGTCTGCACTTCCTGTGTGAATGGTCTCTTCAGCAGATGAGCATATTTCGTCTGTTGATTCCTTGCCGGGGGAATCATGAGGTCCTCTGATCACAGCACAAACATGGCTGGTGAAGTTGAAGTCACACCTGCCGCAGTACGCTGTGGCTTCCAGAGACGCTGGGCAGAGAGTCCCACACTCTCCATTTTCCTGAGTGGTGGAGGTGGGGAGAAGGAGATATAAGAGTTACATTTGGACAGGGGCGCCTGGGTGACTTAGCTGGTTGAGCATCAGACTCATGGTTTCAGCTCAGTTCATGATCTCATGGGTCCTGATCTCATGGGCTGTGGGATCCAGCCCTGCGTGGGGCTCTGTGCTCAGCAGGGAGTCTGCTGGAGCTTCTCTCCCTCTGCCCCTCCCCCCAACACACATATGCTCTCTCTCTCTGAAATAAATAAACAAGTCTTTTAAAAATTTACATTTAGATGTACATGGGGCAGGTTTCTACAAGATGAAAATGAGATTTTCGTCCACTTAGCTCATGAATAAATGTCTCAAGACTTATGAAAACAAGTGGAGGTGGTGCGTATACTAGAAAGCAGTTCTGGTGTGGATGATATAGATTTGGATTTGGAGTCTTATCTTGCCAATTCCTACTTCTGTGACCTTGGGCACGTCACATACACTCTCGAAGCCTCAGCTCCTTCCGTCAGAAAATGGAAATTACACTTACCATGCAGGTTTGTTATGTGCATCAAACAAGATAACACCTGTAAATACCTTACACTTAGATATAACTATATAAGATGCTAGTAAATATAATTTATCCCACCGAGCCACCCAGGCACCCTGATTATAAATATAATTTAAGTATAAAGAAGAGCAGGAGTAATTATTTTACTATTGTTACTTTGACAGTTTTCTAATGGAGCTTTAGAGAAAATAATGAGATATTTGAGAACCTGCACTTTTGTGCTGTAGGACAAGTTGGACTTCTAAGAAGTTCTCCTTGTCTAAGTTTTAAAAAATCTATATATTTCATGAACTCTCATTATAGTTATTATTATTTACATTTGTAAACCTTTCCTCTGATGAATCTCTGGGCTTTGCATAGCTATTGGTAAGTACAAATGTGTTCTAATGTCAGAAAATGAAATATTTCATCATCCCAGATTACAGGAGATATAAATAAGACAACAATTTTGTAATGCAAAACTTTCCTTCATCTTTCCTTTCCATAGGCGGCTTAATTAATTAATAAATTAATTTTAGAGAGAGAGCATGAGCAGGGGAAGAAGCAGGTGTGGGTGGGGAGGAGAAGGTATCTCAGGCAGACTGTACTGAGCAGGGAGCCTGGCCTGGGGCTCCATCTCACAATCTTAACCTCATGACTTGAACCAAAACCAAGAGTTGGATGTTCAACCAACCAAGACACCCAGGCACCCTAGATGGCATAATGTATTGAAAATAATTTTTTGCTTTTTAAAATTGATCTACATTCAAACTCTCTTACCTCATATACGTAAAATTATTCTCCCAACCCCAAAGCTGTCCAAATAAATCTGCTTCAGAAAGCTAGAGTAGGATTTCTATTTGAATATAGTTAATCGAACATCTGCACTTAGCTTCATCTTCTCGTGAAGCCCAACTAGATGACCGTAAGAGAATAGACAAAGTCCAAGGAAACAGGAAGGGAACTAATAACCACAGGACAGCCCAAACATTTTTGGAAGCTAGGAACTGGATGAATGTGGCAGAGACAATACCATGTGCCCAGTAATGTCTATTTTGTTTTTTCTCCCCAGAGATACTAGATTTGCAAGTCCAGCTGAGTAGGAAAAGGCACATGACTAGAAATGTGCTTACTCTACAGGAAGGATGTATTTTTGCTTGTAGGTGAGACTCAAACATGTGTAATCATCCACTCTCTCCTCTTTCCCATTGCAGTCTGAGGGTCGTGTGTGAAGCCCCACAGGATGGAAGGGATTGGGCCCCTGACACATTCGTTGGAGGAGAGCTGCCTAGCTCACACTGGATTGCAATGTGAAAAAAATTTTTTAAAAATTTTATTCTATTGACCCATTTCACATGTGAGTGCACTTGTTTTTATTTTGGCATAGTCTAGCATGTCCTGGCTAAAACATATATTAGAACTTTGAAGTTGGATATTGTCTTAACAAAAACATTAAAGTCCTAAATCTCATGGCGTTGGCTTAACTTTTAGGTGGGCAGTGGCAAAGAAATACATACTGGGGTTTGTAAAGTTGGGGAACTCTGTTATGCTGTGGCTAAATACTTGATTTCATGACCTGGGATAACTGCCAAAGTAAGCCAGTGCTACCGAGCTCATAGCCCTAAGGGAGGAGGTTGTAATCAAGAACATTAGCAATAGGTTTACGTTGTTCCTAGCTGCATTTTGGTAAAGGGTTAACAATGAGATAGAGCTTAGAGAAGATTTGGTGAAATTAAAAGGAAAAGAGCGAGTCAACTGGAAGATACAAACCAGCAGCCAGAGTGGGAAAATCCAAATACAAGTCTGCATATTGCACAGCGAGAATCCCAGTGCCCTTTCCTACTGATTTCCTGTATGCTGTCAGCTAAGCATACGTCTTATCCTGATCTAGGATGCATTATTAAGGATAGTTAATA
This sequence comes from Mustela lutreola, assembly GCF_030435805.1. Classification (NCBI taxonomy): domain Eukaryota; kingdom Metazoa; phylum Chordata; class Mammalia; order Carnivora; family Mustelidae; genus Mustela; species Mustela lutreola. The sequence goes on from NC_081303.1 coordinate 60,539,214, forward strand.
AAGCAGATCTTCTAAGGGTTCTTGGTAACGTGACTCCCTGACACAAAACCATCCTGCCACATGATTAGGCTACTGTCCGCTCCCCACTAATGGATGCGTCTGCTCAAAGAGCTCTCACTCAGCTGCTAAAGGAAAGAACAGATTTAAAAACATAGAGAAAAGAACTGAAGGGAGCAGAAACAAAACAAGGCAAAGAAGAAAACTAAAATAGTATCAAACAAATGAGACAATTCAAGGAAAAATGCAAATAAACCACAGCCAGGAAACAATAAATAATGGGGTTAGTATTTCCAGAATGATAAAAAAAATGGAATGGAACAACAGTGGGATGCTAAGAACAAATAACAGCCAGCAAAAACAAAAGAACCCTGAAAAACTAAAATTTAAAAAAAAGAACCTAGGACGCCTGAGTGGCTCAGTTGGTTAAGCAGCTGCCTTCGGCTCAGGTCATGATCCCAGCATTCTGGGATCGAGTCCCACATCGGGCTCCTTGCTCAGCAGGGAGCCTGCTTCTCCCTCTGCCTCTGCCTGCCATTCTGTCTGCCTGTGCTCACTCTCTCCCCCCTCTCTGATAAATAAATAAAATCTTAAAAAAAAAAAAGAACCTAAAAAATAGAAAATAAAAAATATGAGAGCTAAATAAAATCAATTAATACAAAGGTTGGAAGATGAAGCTAAGGCAAAATCTGATTGTGTTGAAAAAGATGAAGAGTTAACTAATCAACAGTTAAGAAATATAAAGAAAAGATGGAAAGTCTAACACCAAACTAATCAGTAAGAACATAGATTAAGAAGAGAGCAAATAATCAAAGAAATAATAAAATAACATTCCCCAGAACTAAAGGTCATGAGATTTCACACTGAAAAAATCCACAAAAGTACAGCTTTATGAATAATAATAATAATATCATCCCCAAAGAGACATACTGTCATGAAATCTTATTTTTTAAAAATTTTTAATGAAATTTTAGAAAAACAGAATAAAGAGAATCTTTCATAGGGAAAACAACATGGGTATCTAGGAAGAAACAGGAATCAGAAGAGCAATGAAAGTTTAAAAATGCAGACATGATGTCAAAATCCTCAGTGGAAATAATTTTTAACCTTGCATTGTTTACCTAGCCAAGCTATCAATCCAGTAGGAGGCTCGAAAAATGATCATTTCAAATGTCAAGATCTCAAAAATTTTAACTTTTACGCACCTATATCCCAAATGATATTTCTCCAAAAGAAGGCAATAAGGCAAGAAAAGGGGACCCTTGGATTGAGAACACAGGGATACCAACCCAGGGAGAGAAGTAAAAGGGTTTCCCAAACCCACAGTTAGAGAAGACTTGCAGGGGGAGAAATCCCACCGCGGTCTAGTCCTGACTGGAGTAGGAGATAGAAGTCTCCAGGAAAGAGGTCTTCAGGAAACAAAATGCAATCCATAGCTTGAACTTTACCTTTACCTACTGCTTGATTTGGCATTCAGAAATATTGTCCTAATAATAATAATTTAAATATGAATATTTGATATGACTGTTAATTGGCTTTCTTAAAGCCAAGTTAAGTCAATTCAAAAGATCATGGGTATAGCCTGAACCTTGTCCTTGCATCACAGAAGCTACCTCTTCCTGGAGCCAAAATGAGACGCCTAAGAAACAAATGTGACTGAGCAGAAATGAAGCAAACAGTTGTGAGCAGTGGTGTCATTTTTAAGACTAACAGGTTTTCTATCTTCATTTTTCAAATATGAGTGCCCCTTTTAGAGTTTTCTACATAGATGCTTCTTATCTGGTCATTTTAAAGGCATGTCCTTGCAAAGCACCTCAGTGGCTCAGTCAGTTAAGTATCTGCCTTTAGCTCAGGTCATGATCTTGGGGTCCTGCGACGGAACCCCCCATCATGTTCCATGCTCAGCGCGCAGTCTGCTTCTACCTCTCCTTCTCCCCCTCCCTGCCCCCACTGCTTTCACTCTCTGTTCTCTCTCTCAAATAAATAAACAAAATCTTAAAAAAAAAAAAAAAAGTCATGTCCTTGCAACATCACCAGCTTTTTAAGACTCTGTATTTCAGAAAAATTTCTTAGTCCAAACTTCTGAAAAAAAACAACTTGTGGGTGCATAGTGTTGGAGAGACTTCATAGAATTAGCTGTTTATTTTTTTAAGATTTTATTTATTTGCCAGAGAGAGAGAGAACATGCAGGGCGCACAGCAGGCAGAGGCAGAGGGAGAAGCAGACTCCCCCCTGAACAAGGAGCCTGATGCGGGACTCAATCCCAGGACCCAGAGATCATGACCTGAGCTGAAGGCAGACACTTGACTGAGCTACCCAGGCATCTCTGGAATAGGCTATTTTAAAGTTGTGTATAGGTCAGACCAATTGCTAAAAAAAATTTGTAGATGAAAAACTATTTTTGAAGGGTATTTTGTATGATTATTCACTTCATAAAGTACTTACTCTAACAACTTTATGAATTGTCTTAATTATTGCAAATTGCTTGCTGGGACCCTAACAATCCTGAGAGTTACTTTACATCCCATGTATATGGCATCTACACAATGACTATAAAGCTGTGTCGGTTGGCAAGAGCCCTTCCATGGTCTATGACCCACACACCCTCTTACTACCATCTCCTAATAGTGGATTGCTACAGAACAGAGTAGGGTGTGGTTTTTCGAAGTCCACAATCCGTTCCTTAAACTGGTAGGTTTCTGGAGCCCTGGGTCAAGTTGAATGCTAACAAAACATGACATGTCAGTCCGTGAAGCATCTCAACATCCAAACAAATGGTACACTCAGAGGCCTGTTCACTTTCATGGTCGACAGGCATTTGCTGATCTTCCGCTGTCTCAAGGAATAGGATATTAGCATGAGTGAATTTGCTGGATCTTAAAGTCTCTATCAAAGGAAACTATTGGATTATGGTTAGAGGCGCAGAGGGGAGAAGGCAGGCTCTCTCTCCGTTTCCACCTCCAGCACCCATGGACATAAAATGGCATGACGCAGAGGTCCCCGCTGACAAGTGCTGGCCCTTTCGGCACAGACTTTCGGTCCTGCACTGATCTGGAGTGCTGGGTAAAGCTTCCTGAGAACAGCTAATCATTATTAATTCCTTTAGAATTCATTGCAATAACATCAATCACAGCGAACTCATTTGGTATTAATATGGATGTAATGTGAAAATGAATAATGCACACAGGAGTTTTTATATTCCTATTTTAGAAAAATAGTTATGAACAATGTATTTCTCTTTCCATTGTCAAATCAGCACCTCTGAGAGGTTTTCTATCAATTACCTTCATCATCATTCCAGTTGAAATCTTGTCAGAGCAAACATATTTCAAAGGATTATATCCAACCCCATTACAGCATTTCTGGCTCTTTGGAATAAGTTCAGTCTCACAGCATTTTACTGGCACTGGGTCATTCTTTTTAACATGTGCTTTAGACTCTCCACTGGAAGCTGAGCAGCATATGGTATCTGACATATTCACATAATCCTGCCCACAACAGAACATCCCTGCAACAATAAAATGTTATATATGAATATGAAATAAAAAAAGGAAGAAAACGGAGACTGCTATAAAGTTTGGTATAAAAATGTCAGACTCAGGCAGTTGCTGAAATGGTACAATACCTAAGGTAGCATTTCCTTACCAAGGTGATTTAAATGTTCAGTGAGGGTCCTTCTACCAAGAGCACTAGACACTAATTAGGTAAAGAACACTCAGGAGGAAGGGTTCCAAAACCATTCAGCAGGGCCAGACTTCTCCTAAGCTCCGTAAAAAAAAAAAGCCCTGATTTCCATCACGAGAATCACCTGCCCACTTTGGGATGATAATATCGTCTTGCAGGAAAAGGGATAAAGTCCAGGGGATCAGAGGAAAGCTCTGATCTGCAAGGGAGAAAAGGTCACCGAGGCATTCTGGGATGAGAGCCTGAACAGGAGAGAGAGAGGTAGGACCATCCTGTAATTGGAGATGCTGTGGTAGGAGTCGTACAAGTTTTTGCCTGGCTTTGTCGAGAGTGCACGTACTGGCTTCTTGTGAATCCAGCAGCAATGGTAACCATTCTTTCTTCATGAGATAGGTTTCTTCAAACCCATCTGAGCCTGCTCAGCGATCAGGTGAACAAGTCGTCCACTGTTTTTTGAGCAGCACTGTGTTCTAGACCCATCCCTGGACATGGATGAGAGGTTGGAGGCAGGGACAGAAAGACCCTGTAAAGGGAAACATTGATCGCCCCACTTGTTGAGGAAAGACATGTGTGCCTTTCACATGAACGAACCTCCTTTCTTGCACCAACTTCAGTTTAACTGCCTGTGTTCACATCATTTAGATCTTGCCATAGAAGAGATACAACAGAAATTTAGACATACAAGCCTGAATAGATAAACAATACTCTAGAGTCAGATTAAGCCAGAAATTAAGGTGCCTACACCCTATGTCACAGTGCTATTATATCAGAATTTATATCCGGTGATAAAGCAGCACAGTGTGATGAATGATTTATTTTAATTAGAATTTTGTTTATTTATTATTAGTCCTGACTGATAACATAAAGAACCTCAACTTCAAAGCGCCCTGGGGTCCTGAATTGTTTGTTCTGGTCCTGTATAAACACCTACATTATGAAAGACACTCCTAATAATAGACCAGCGAGTTTTAAGTGCTTTTTATTTAAAAAAATTATCGAAAGTAGACACTGCTGGGTCCATACCTTAAGAAAGATGTTTAGCCACACATGACTCCAAAGAACTCTCTCACTGATCTTTCCACTCTAAAAAAATATCTCCCAATATTTTAAGATGATGTATATCGATCATAACTCAGTTTCTGCATGCCATCTAAGTGTGGTAAATGTTCAAAGTAATTGGTTTAAAAGTAAACTGTTTTCTTTGGTACTTTATTAATAAATTTCATTGTTTAAAACATTTCCAGGAAAGATTTTTTTTTTCACATAAATACACACAGCAGAGCTATCATTGTAATCTGAGTTTTGATTATGATAAAATGGTAAAACTGACATTTTACACAAATCTAGAGCTTCAAGTTTTGTACTGTTTGGACATTTTTTTTTTTTCCTGTTGCCTTCTGATCAGACATTTAAATACAACCTTGGGCTTTTTACCGTCATTTTTTTCTCCAGCAGTTTTCTTAAAATAATTCATGTTTCCATTTTAAAGAGCAATCTGAAAACTGAAAACTGGCCCTTTAGGGAGCAGAATACATTTTCCCCTTCTACTCCCAAGTTACTTGATGGTTTCACCATGCTTTAAGTATAAAATAAAAATGCAGACATTGACCTAATTCAAAACTCCTAATCAGTCATCTGATCGCTCTGAGGGACTTTTGACAGGTCAACTAAAATTTTGATAATGAACTGTTTTTACACTAGGAAAAAAAAAGGCTGCTTTCTTTCACAAAGAGCTTCATCTTTGTTTCACTGAATTAAAATTTTCAGCCAAGATTCCACTCTCATAACAAGAAGTGACTCCCTTTCTAGTTTCTTTGGTAAACCATTACTTCTTTAATTATTATCAACCTTGTTCCAGTGTGATAAAT